>NW_009231189.1:0-31971 GCF_000690835.1 Fulmarus glacialis | reverse complement strand
CTTTTGCAAAATCCAGCAAAACATATCGATGTTACATTAGTCTAAAAGTCATTTGAATCAGGCCCAAAATGATCCTTTATGAAAAGCAACTTTCCATATACTGTATGCATTGAAGCTTTTGGCTTGTTTAGAGCTATTTGGTTTCTCTATAGTCTTGTGAACCATAAAGTCAACCCTCAGAATACAAAAAGATATTCAAAAGACATGACATCCGCTTTTATTGTTATTAAAAATAATAATTAAAAAAAAAAAAAAACTTAAGAAAGTGGATCTTGATCAAAACCTGAACCTTTTAAGTGCATTTTTAAAAGAAGTTAAATATTTTATGGGAAGCTACTAAACTTCATGGAAAAACAAAGCTGCAGATTGAAATACTGTACCACTGTCATAGAAGGCGTGAAATTAAAAGTTCGGAGATTGTCCTCTGAATCTGAATTAGATGTCTCCTCCACTCTTCCTGGGGTCTGCATAGTACTGCTTATATGTCACTTGTCAACTGCTACTGTAAAGTTCTCTGCTAGCAAAGGATATGATGTTTTTCAGCAGAGGTAAATACTATTTCTGTTCCTTTACCACAGGAATTAAAAGGAGAACAGAAGGTAGATAAAGATCCTGCTATGCAGAAACTACATTTGAACACAAGATTAGTTGTTTCTGCATTTCCATATTAATAATTTCTGTGGTATTCTGTACACACTTGTTAAAACTGGAAGTGATTTAAAAAGTTTGTAAGACTCACCATAGTAACCAATAAGAAGAATAACAAAAATGTGATCCAGTTTTTTGTCATTTTTATATCCGGTGCAGTGAATTTTGTGTCGTAGTTGAATGAACTCAAACTGCAATGGGAAAAAAGTAGGAAGAAATTTAGTAATTCATGAAAACCAAAACTGATAAAAGACTTCATATTTTCTTTCTGAATTAAAACAAATCAATGGAGGTCCTCTCAATTTTTATTCACGCATAGTGACACCATGTGATATACATGGAGATGCACAATGTGATGTGAAAAAATGCACTCAATTCACCAGCAGTGAATTCCAGCTGCAGGGTTTTTCCTGCCCTGCTGCCTCCATTGCCTCAACTAACACCAATTCTCCAGAGGGTTTGTCTCAGTCAGGTAGCTGGTATCAACTCTAACAGATACATAGCAATTAGCCCTGAGATATGAGTTGACTCCTTGACATCTCTGCCTTTGGGCAACAATCGCAAACTGCAATTCAGTTTCCTCTAAAGTACACTTAGACTTTCACAAACACACACACACACAAAATTATTTCCTGTTCTCTTCATACCAGCTGATTTTTGGTTTTGCCATTTCTGGAAGAACTGATCTAGTAAGTAGCCACTTTATCTTGAAGTTACAACTTTGCAAGGATGACAATGGCAATGCAAGAATTAATTGTGAGTTGTAAAATAGTTTCTGTATCTGCAGTAGCTGTAAACTAGTTACTGTATCTGTAGTTTCAAGAAAACCGAACTGCTCAAACCAGCTGTAATTGTCTTACAGTACAGACTATTCTTGGAATTGATTCTTGAAGTGTAAAATGCACCTAAAACATAAAATATACAAAATTATTTATTAAGCACCTAGACCATCTATTAAGCACACCCTTGCTGTGACAACTCCCTCAAAAGGAAGGGAAATGTGCAAGAGATTCCTCATGCAGTATTTCACTGTGTCCTAAAGTATCCCGAGAAGATCACAAAGCTGAGCGTGGAATTGAGATAAGAGCTTCTCTTCTGCTTGCATGGTAGCAAAAGACCTTTTCACATTTACATTAAGTTATTACAACTAAACCACCATTCAAAATCTAAGTATCTCACTGTGCTAGCATTAATGAAGCTATTATCAGCCAAAATAAAGGAGACCACATCTGAGTGAGTTTAGATCCCTTGTACAGATTAATTCATTACAAATAATACACTGCTACTTAAGACATAAAACTCATGTACCCTAAAGGTCCCTCATATACCTAGCTCAAAGATCCCACTGCTACCAAATCAAGAGGGCTGTTGGGAGCTGAGTACCTACATGCAAACCTGCCTCCTGACCTAAGCCACATTCTCCCTTGCTCTCGTCTTTGGAAGTTTTTCTTATCCAGCAGTCATGTCCTACAAGAGACTGGTGGATGACAAACAACTGATAGTACATTGGCCAGCAGAGGTAATTTTACAAAAAGCCCATCCTTTTAAAAAACAAACAAACAAACAAAAAAAACCCCAACAAACAAAACTGTCTTAGTCACAAAAAGCAAACATTCTATATCTACTTTTTTTCTCTTTCTCTGCTTTTACACTGAGACGGGGTCCTCTTAACACAACTATAATATAATAAACAGCATTTTGTAGGATATACTGACTACAAAATATGAGATCACTGCTGTTTATTGTACAGCTTGATGCAAATATAAGAGATGTGTTGTAAAATCAGTTACTGTTGTGCCTGTTTAACCCAGACTAAAACTGTTATCAGTAATCTTCCCTCTATTTTTACCACTAGCATGCAATCCTCTAACACTGATTGCTGGAAATTGCACAGGTAATTCAGCGAGACACTGAAATTCAAATATGCTGTTCTGAAGGCTCTTAAAACATTAACAGGAAGACCAATTAGCATACATGAAATATATTCTCGGTTTGAGCTAATACTTCTCTGGAAAATCCACGTGTGATGAGAACTATAGTGAATAGATAATTGTAAAAACCACTATCTATTAACTAAAGAAATATCTAAATATCTATGTGTAGTGACTAAAGATTGACTGAAAACCAAATACAAATACAATACAATAGGAGATACCTAAATTAGCAAAGAGGCAATATGATTTCAATTCTGCATGATAACTGGGGGCCAGGGAGGTTAATTCAAACCTATCACAAGTTTCATTTATTTATAGTTGTGTCTGTTTACCTAGGAAGGGGAAAAAACCACTGGCCTTCTAAGGAAATTGGAGTTAACGACTTGGTTGTAAAGTAATTGAGTAATCTTCTCTCTCTCCAAAGTATGCCACAGCACAACTGCACAGGGTTAAAACCCATAAATGATGTGCACAGAACAGCAAAGGGACCAATCAAGTAGAACATAGCAACCATAATTTAGTGTATGTTTTTCTATATATGTATGTAAGAGCTCAAAATAATTTCCTCTATAATAGTTCCAAAAATCCGTTTGCTAAAACAAATGTTAGAGGGCAAATTTAAAATGCATATTCAAATATTGCCCTCACTTAGCCTTGCTTATTTTTATTTATCTAATAGATACAATATCATATAAACAAAGGCAGAATTTATCTGCTTTGATTCATGATTATTTCTGTTTCATAATATCAAAAGTCACCCCTTAGCTCAGTTCCTTTAATGGTCCAAATCTTTTCATATCTAGTGGTTTTGTACACATTTCCTATCAACTACTCCAGTATCCACTGCTAAATTATTATTTCTTCCCAAGAGAGAAAAGATTAAGTCAAGTCTATAATTCACTCTATGCCTTCCACTCATTTCTCACAGTTGCTAATGGCAAAAAAGTTATATAGAGAGAAAAAAATCCTTTTTCTAAACATCACTACTTTTGGACTTAATTACAAAATGCAGGATGAAGGTCATTCAGCTGCCTATTTGGACTTCAGGAAAGGACTTCATTTCTTGCATCACTACATGAATTCATTCACTCAACGTTTATTCCAGTTAGTTTGGACAATAACTTTCACAGGAAGATTAAAAACTTTCTTAAGAATTGACAGCAGAGTAGTCCATTGATTGAGGTAGCAAGCCAGTACTGCTGAGAAAGTCAGGCTGCTTTTATTAATCATCTGTTCTGATGAGATGGAAAACAAATATAATTCTCAGAAAGTTCTTTCCCTCTTGGAGCTGGGAGGTATTAGATGCACACGGAAAAGAAAATAATAATAAGAGAGACCCATTCTTAGGTTTCTTTAAGTAATAATGCTTTCCAAGTTGTTGTTCTGCTATTAAACAACTTTGACAATTCTACTGTGGGAAAGAGAGGACAACTGCATTGGATTGAGATTAATTTGAGTGTATTGAATGTTAGCTTGAGGGAAAATATGGTGGAAGCTTAGACAGAATCCCTTGACTCCACTCTGTGACAGTGGGGATCTGAACAAGAGCCAGCAGGACTGTGATTTACATGACAGGTATTGAATGAAACTGTAAGTCAGTGGACACAACACTACAACTGCTAGCAGTCCTCTGGCTTAAGTATTTTCCCAGTAAAAGGGAACATCAGTGGGAAGAAAAAGGGGAATTGCAATAGCAAATCAGATCTTCAAAATCTCACTTTTATTTTTAGTGCATGTTGTACTGAAGACTGGGATAGCTTAAAAAAAATAAAATGGAACTGCCTGTTTTTCCTCTTTATTACATTCTCTGTTACCCAAATTAATGATACTCCAAAGGCCTATATTGTGTTTGTCACTGATAGCAGTGACATCTACTGAAGAAGAAAGAATTCAAAAGGAACTGCAAGCTGAACTTAGCCAAAGTAGTCACTGGTATAGCTTTAACAGATGTTCACATTTCTCTTCCTCCTGCTTTCTCTACAGAGCCATCCTGCCTCATCAGCTGTTTCTGCTTTTAACCATTTCCCATCCTCCCAAGAATAAATGTCATCCTTGCTGAGCTCCAGACACTTCCCATTTCAATGATACAGCAAAAGGGTTAAAAAAAAATAGTCAGCAAGAAAAATCATTTTTTGAACTTCAATCACCTGACCACATTTAGCGCAAAAGAAAAAACACAGGCAGCTTCTACCTTAAGCAGTTGCCCTTAAGTCTCCCTTTAAGTCAGAATGCAACTCTGTAGGAGTGGGATAGGAGGGACATCTACTTATGTCATTGCATGTATATTCATACACATGCACAAATATTTTTCACTAATTGGTAATCTTTGATTTGCCCAGGAAAAGAAAAAAAACAAAACACAACAAACCCCCAAACATTTTCAGTATAAATTACATATCTTGCAGTGTGCTATAATCTTGCAACACTGAAGTTGAACATGTGAAAATATAGATGTATAACCTTCCTCTCTGACTGAAATTGGGGGTCAGAATGGCTATTTTTTTGACCAAGCCCCCTCACCCCTTGCTATTGTTCTAGCACCCTGATTTTGTTTTGTTGCAATATCTCTCAGAATAGCTACACATGCTATTTTTTAATTTCTGGTTCTTTTTAGATGGAGGCATACAACTCAAAGTATTTAAAACCCCAGGCAACGTTTGGTTATTTCAGCCCAAGATACAGTCAAAACCAACAAGTTGGAAAATGCCCAACCCTTTTCAAGTGTCCCTAATTTGAATTGCTGTAGTACCCTGTTAGAAAAAAACAGTAGTCTCAAATGGAATTACTGATAGAGCCTTCACTTACATCTCCATTCACATAAACTTTCTGGGAAGGGCATATTCTCTTCTAACTAAAAGGGCTTTGCAAGCGGGCAGTACCAGCCAAACGTTAATACACACCAGTTTCATTTAGTCCTGAAAGTGGACTGCAAAATCTCCACACTTATCTTAAAGAGCAATGTAGGGCAATTTGGAAATCTTCCTAATCAGGTAAAACCCCCTCATTTCTGAGGAAACAATTTCTGCCAGGATTTGGACCAAACTGCTCTGATGGTATCACATAACAACTCACAGCTGTATGTGTGGCAATTACTCCATCCCCCTAATAATTACGGGGTTAAGAAGGCCCAAAAATAATAGTTATGGATCAAATGTAATGAACTCTGGGTAGCACAGTTTCACAACACTAGAATTCCCTACTCACCGCCACTCTGAATTAAGACCCAGGCATCAACAGTTACAGGCTCCTAAAACAGGTGAGACAGGAGATCAGAAGTTTGATCCTTCCTGAGACAATTTTTACAGAACAGAAGAATAAGCTCTTCACAGCTTCAAACAGATTTCATTGCACTAGTCTCTTCATTCAGTTAGGGCTTGGTTTTTTCCAATGTATTCTGCTTCACTTGCAGGAACTGGTATATTACCCAAATATGTCAGATCTGTATGTTGCTGGATTTTACAATAAATAAAATTTAACCTACTATACTGGTTTAAAACACTGGTACAATTCAATTGTGATGCTAATGGAACTGCTATAAGAAGGCATTCCTATCCTCACTGCAGTTACTCTTTAAAACCCCCAGTGTGACCTCCTCTCTTCAAATAAGATGGGACACACATCAGGAAAAACAGAACAACAAAAATTAAAAAAAATGCTCCTAATACTATTTTGAACTCATTAGGAATACTATGATAGATTATTGTATGTACCACCAACAGGTAACAAGCAGCATCATAAAGACAGAACGCTGCAAAGAGCTCATCTGAGAAATGCAGTGGCTTACAAAGGGATAAACAGAGATCCCTTCTTGCACTGCAGAACAAAGAGTCTTACAGGGCGCATGAAGACCTCCACAAGTGAATCAGTAATTAGGAAAAAATTTGCAATATTTATATAACCACCATGAAAAGTACTATAGGAAATAAACCCCAAGTTTATAAACAAGCTGAGTTTCTTGAACCCACAGCATTGCTCACATGCATGGAGACATTATAAAAAAATGCCACACTGAAACATTCCTCCTTCTACCTTTCTTTCCAGGAGTTTTTCCTAGAGAGCAGTTGTGGCACAATGGCATTTATTCTCTTCCTGAGGATTAAAATAAATAAAGAAGAAACAGAGCGGCATATCTCAATTTTACTATTCTGTTATTTTATAACAACTTCATCATGCATTAGGTGGTAGTTTAGCTCAGTACGAAAAATTACTCACTGTTTATTTCTTGGGCCACATGCTATACATGTCTCAAGATCTCAGGCTTATTGCATGTAGAAAACCAGGTCTAGTTCACAAAGATGTTTCACATTTTTTATTCTCTCTATTAGCATGCAGGTTTTTTGGTTTTGTTTTTGCATCACTCTAGTTGCTTGCCAGAGGCCTTGCAGAGATTGCATAACCATCTGTAGATAAGATTACACAGATTAAATTACTCCTGTGTACTTTTTCCCATTAATAGCTTTTGGCTACTGTTCAGCTAAGTTTTGTCTCCTGCACCCAACAGAAATTACTAGCAGCAATTGACAACATTCTTGGCCAGTTTAATAATACCTAAAACCATACGAACCTATCATAGAGTGGTGGTGGTGCTAGTTTTTCTCAGGGAGGAGGGAACCCTTACTACTTCTGTTCAGTTCACAGGTTTGGATGACAGTGTAAATTATCCTGAGAAGAAACACGGGCTATGGAGGTCCAGTTAAAAACCAAAGCAAACCAACCAACAACCAGAAAAAAACCACCACAACAAAACCCTCCAAATGAAGAACCTCCACAGGGTTCTTCCACTGGAATATTCTGCAGTTTCTGCTCTTGGGCAACGTTACTCTTCTCCACATAGCAGACTGCAGAGCTAAGATGGTTTTGTGTCTTTGTCCATCACACCAATTTTGGCTCTTTAAAACAGGAGTTCCACTAATCAAAAAAGGTAAGAGTATTTCCTTCTTGCTTTTACATAGACAGGTCTTTTCTTGGCCTCTGTGCTTTCAATGCTTTTCCTAGAAATTATGAAGGCTCTACCGCTCCTTCTCAAATATGATGAACTTTCTATTGACTTAAGAACATATGCAGCCAGCAGTAGCAAATGCTGCAATTGCATGTGGAAGATAAGCAAGGACTCAATTAGGGAGCAGGATACCTAACTGTGCCAAAGAAATGCATCATATGAATGTTAAAAATATCAAAGCGAAGTAAAATTATTTAGGATAAATAAGAGAGACAATACTCCACACTTCCAAAATAATTTCACAGTGTTTTCTTGGTTATAGTATTTTCTGCCTCAAGTACTGATTATTTTATCTTCTAAACAGAAACCTCTATCAGAGTCTGATAGCGCAATACAGTATAACTTTCTTATTTCTAACCTGAAATGAGAAAGCAAGATCTGGCAGCTAACATAAAACAACCTTTACTGCAGAAATCAGTTCCCCAGTAATACACTTCTTTACATATTTTATCAAAATATAAAAAACCTTAGGATAATATTTCCTCTATTACTTACATTTTTAAAATGATAGTATTTTTTACACTGTCTTATACAGTGATACTAACACCCAAAATGCTTCCCTCTTGAGGAACTAGTTGTTAAATGAAGGCAACTGAGATTCTGGCAAAGCAAATCTTTACCAACAGACTGACACGGCTTATTCTCAGAGATGCAATTGTGATTTCCAACAGTTTATAGTTACTAATATCTCCAGATTTTTCAGTAAGTGCTATTTGACTATCATTCTGTAAACACTTGTTATGCTTACTTTGCAAGCTTAATCCCTTTCACCCCATAGCCCTAACCCAAACTGTACCTTGATGTCTAAAATCCATCAACATAGCTACGTATGTTATTAGACATAACTCACCAAGTTCGGTTCAATGTTCTGTAAGCCACAGCATTTAAATCCTGTAGCATTCACTCAAGCCCAAAGAAACTTAGAAGGAAGGCTGCTCTGCTGAACAAAGTTTTCTGTAAAAATACTAGAGTGACCCCTAACAAACACCCTTGAAAAGATTATTAATGGAAATGAAGATGACAGCAGAATAATGAATGATTAAATTCCAATAGCTGTTTGATTAAGATGATTTAGTGCTGGTATTTCTCTTTTTTCTAGCATAATAATTTCTTGCTATAGTAATTTCAAAATGTAGTTAAAAACATATTCAGTAAACTTTCCTGAAATTTCTTTTCCTCCAAAGCAATTGCCATGCTGTGGCAAGGATGTTCCAATTAACATGTTATTTTAAATATAAAGGGATTGCTCATGACATTCTCTCTTTTCCATGGATTTCATGCTATGAAAAAGTTGGAGAGCTCCCACATTCTTCTTTGGTACATTTTAATGCCTCATTACCCTTTGCCAATCTGTATTCCTCGTGTTCAACAAACCCCCCCCCCGTAATTGAAACTGGAGCAAGATATCCACAGACATACGCAGCAAAACTTCATGGTCCAAACCCCAAAATTCATAGGGATGTGTTACTGATGTGACCGCAAACCCAATTACACAATATAGCAAAGCATCGCAAGTATGCCACTAGAGCTATTGAATCTTCCGGCCTGAGCTCAAATTCTATTGCTTCATTCCAGATGCGTATCAAAAACAGTGAATGTGTTAAAGATTTTAGGAGAGGCCTTCAGGAAACACTGAAGGGTGTCGGGGCAGCCCTTGACTGAAGGCGGACATTGACTTCTTTGCTATGACTCTAAGGGAGAGAACAGAGGACCCTAACCATGTGCCCCAATTTAGAGAAAACAAAAATGTTTTCAATCTTGCTTTCCTCAGCATGCACCTGCTGATACTAATAACAAAAGTGTAACCTGCAAAAAAAAAAAAAAAAAAAAAAAAAAAAAAAAAAAAAAAAAAAAAAAAAAAAAAAAAAAAAAAAAAAAAAAAAAAAAAAAAAAAAAAAAAAAAAAAAAAAAAAAAAAAAAAAAAAAAAAAAAAAAAAAAAAAAAAAAAAAAAAAAAAAAAAAAAAAAAAAAAAAAAAAAAAAAAAAAAAAAAAAAAAAAAAAAAAAAAAAAAAAAAAAAAAAAAAAAAAAAAAAAAAAAAAAAAAAAAAAAAAAAAAAAAAAAAAAAAAAAAAAAAAAAAAAAAAAAAAAAAAAAAAAAAAAAAAAAAAAAAAAAAAAAAAAAAAAAAAAAAAAAAAAAAAAAAAAAAAAAAAAAAAAAAAAAAAAAAAAAAAAAAAAAAAAAAAAAAAAAAAAAAAAAAAAAAAAAAAAAAAAAAAAAAAAAAAAAAAAAAAAAAAAAAAAAAAAAAAAAAAAAAAAAAAAAAAAAAAAAAAAAAAAAAAAAAAAAAAAAAAAAAAAAAAAAAAAAAAAAAAAAAAAAAAAAAAAAAAAAAAAAAAAAAAAAAAAAAAAAAAAAAAAAAAAAAAAAAAAAAAAAAAAAAAAAAAAAAAAAAAAAAAAAAAAAAAAAAAAAAAAAAAAAAAAAAAAAAAAAAAAAAAAAAAAAAAAAAAAAAAAAAAAAAAAAAAAAAAAAAAAAAAAAAAAAAAAAAAAAAAAAAAAAAAAAAAAAAAAAAAAAAAAAAAAAAAAAAAAAAAAAAAAAAAAAAAAAAAAAAAAAAAAAAAAAAAACCCAGAAAAAAAAAAAAAAAAAAAAAAAAAAAAAGAGGAGTATAGTTGTCTAGATACTTATATATGGATGATGCTCTTGGTCACATGATTCAGTTTTAGGTAGTCCTGTGAGGAGCAGGGAGTTGGACTCAATGATCCTTATGGGTCCCTTTCAACTTGAGATATTCTATGATTCTATGATATATGTGAAAAATATGGTATATTCCTCCAAAGAAGATTTCTCCACCTCCAAGCAAAATTAATACTGTTCTGAATTGAAACAATGGCAGTATGAATTTATGAATTCATCAAATAGACCCTAACACTCCTATAAAAACCCTTGCTCAGATGTCTGAAGTTTTTTTTCCCAGACACTGCTGCTTAAAGGCTTCAGAGAGTGAACTGCTGCTCTGTGTATCCCTTTCAGTCAGTGTTTTTATTTAAATGACTCTGTTTGATGCTGTTTACCAAGTAATGACCCAAAAGAGATCCAAAGGTTTCTTTGTGAAAATGTTTACAGCATGAAGTAATTTTCTCAACTGGCTGAGTTTTAGTAGTTTTTTGTTATTTCTTCATTGACACATGCTAATTTTACAAGAACAGTATTTCCACAATTCAAAGACTTTTCTCAAGGTCAAAACATGGCAATGGGAATGGGAGAATGGGTTAACCAAAATGCATCAGGACTTTTTTTTTTTCCAGAGCTTACCACTCAAGCTTTTTCTCACTGACCCCAACCCAGTTTGGCAATTAAGCGTATTCTATGAAACTCACAGGTTTTACATCAGTTTCTTCTAGATTCACATGTAGAAATGTGAATATTTACACACAAATATACACAAACATGCTCTCATTCAGTGATAAATAAATTTTAATAAAGTTTTAAAATATGATTTTTAATGAAATTATTAATTTTTAGGTGGACCATGCCACACCAGCAACTCAGAGCAGGATGGGGAGGGAGCAGGTGGCCAGGAAAGGGAACTACTTATGCCAGCATAAACATAGTGCTGCTGCAGCCACTGCATCAGAATCAGTGTGCTAACTTTGGGTTCACCATTGGTCAATGACTTGAATAGAACTGATGAACCAAATATAGATAAACTCTCCGTGGAAATGTCAGAAGCACTATGGTCTTCTGATTTTGTGTTGGATTTCTTTCTTTTACTTTTTTTTTTTAAAAAAACATAATACAAAGAACTAAAATACCCCCAAAGCAGTTTTCTTTTCACTGGCAATAGTTTTGGTCTGGCTGAGAATGAAATTTCAGATGGGTATTTCATGCTGAATATCAATATTTTCTCTCATGGGATATTTCTGATGCATTTACTATTCCAAAAAAGTTCACGTAAATTTAAGGCAGCTTTAGAAAAATTCAGCTTGGTATACTTATTCAAAACAAAATAAACCACCAGCTACTTCAAAGCCTTTACCAGGTCAACCTAAGTCACCACAGTTCAGAATGTTTCCTCTTAAATTTAAAATTTCACATGCCAGAAGTCAAAAGTGCAAGATCTGGAATATTTCACCCTTTGAATATTAGACAATACATGTTATACTGTGCTAAATTATCAAAACTACTAATCCATCCTGTAGCAAAAGCCAAGAACAAGCAGCAGCCAAAACCAACCTTTTGAATTCTAGTGGTCTGAAGCTTGTCTCCTTTGCTTTTAATTAGCTACAGATATTTCCCATCTTTCCCGTGTTTTTTCATCTGTTATATTCCTAAAACGGCATTTTAGCAGCAAGTGTTTTACATTGGGCTTACACAGAGTATGCTAGCCATAAAGGAGTTTGTGAGACTCAAGAAAGTTAAAACCCAGAAGTAGTTAAATTTAGTCTCAACAATATGGAAAGAAATTACCTTCTATATATTTTTGAAGTCTAAAGCTGCATACTGGTATATGCACATCTCCTTGACACCCACACAGACACAGGTCTTGAGTTCCAAGACTTCCAAGGGCCTATCCTCAGCACAGTGAAGAAGAGCAAAGGCTTGTGAATGACCTTCTAATGAAGAAAAGAATGGATGCACATACTCAGATGACAGATTAAGAACAAAATGTCAAAGCTTTTGTCTCTATATTTATAACCAGAGCTTTCCTTTTAATGCATAACTCTCCTTCTCCTCACAGACTAGCTGCAGAAATCATCTTAAGGTAGCCATAAAGTAGGCAGAGTGATAAAAGGTTTTTCTATCCTCTACCTACATTTCCTTCAAGTGAAGACACGTACCAAGATACTGCTACAGCCAATGATATTTTACATTAACATCATTTTCCATCAGTCTGAGTTAACGTTAGTGTACACAAATTGAGGAAAATAACATCCATCAATGTTTCAAAGTCTTCTAAATGGGAATTCCCTTCAGCTTCATCCACACCCTACCACACCCACAGGAATATTGACATAAGCACAACTCTGACACAGACTGAAGCATCCAGGAGCAAAGAAACACTTGTTTTGCTAGAGTTGCTGTCAATTTAAAAATTAATTACAGGATCATAGCAATTAACTAACCAGCTTAACAAAATGAGAAGTGAGATTCTTTGAACAGGAAGCAAACTGCTACCAAGTGACTATACTACCCTCTCATGGTATTTGCCCTATGCATTCCTCATTCTGATTTGAAAGTGTACATGGAGAACACAAACAACTGGCACCAGTATAAACGCGAAAGTCTCAAAACTTTTCTTGTGTTACATACAATCCAAAAGGCACTGATGACGGTTTGGACAGTTAAATCCATGTTCAACAAATAAAACACATTTATGTGGTGATCTTACCAATTATCTTTGACAATGTGCACTTACTTTTAAAAGAATAATTTCTCTTTTACATGAGGACAGTCTTTTAGTCTGAATATGGAGTATCTAAGTAGAAATCCTTAGCACTAACTGAAATAATATTTTTGTATATCTTTTCTGAAATACCACTTAGGTAAAATTTCTTCCACCTAAAATTGTATACATCAGTCCTTACCTGAAAGTAAGAAACTAACCCTTTTCTAATTTTCAAATTTCTCCATCAATTATCTCTTGCAAAGTCTTAATTCTTTTTTTGAAATACCGGAGATAAACAACTGCCGAGAACTGGATGGGCCCAGGTCTAAATGGCCTTATATTTCAGTTGACATCCTATTACATTTTCATGGTGTTAATAGAAAAGTGATTCTGTGCCATTGAAAAATTCTACTTGCAGAGCTTATCCTGCTGGAAAAGATGTTAAAACTTTGAAATAGGAAAAGCAGTTGTTGGGTCATCTAACAATTTAGCTGGCATGCAATCTGTAGGCCACACACATGTTTGATGGTCAAGCACTGTACTATTTCACATCCTCTGAATGAGAACTGCAAGGATGACCATTACTAGGATTTCGATAATATTGCATAATTGCATTGCATGTTACAGTCTTTTTACAATGCATTCCATCTGTTCCACACAGCTGTATAGTAACACTGCAGCAGAATGAAATGTATCATTGCACATTATCACATAAAATCCTCTGCTCTTTGTGAAGCAGAGATTTTATACACAGTGCCAGCTGCAATCTGTAGGAAGCAGTGTGAATGTTTCCATGAATTCAGTTAAAGATCATATGCTCAGGGTGTGGCCGTGGGAAAGACTAGTGTATCTTACACACAGTCCCTAAAGTCCAATTAGTGTTCTTTTAATTACAAACAGACTTTTCCATATCCTTTTGCAGTATTCCACCCTGACTTACCTGAATGCAAACCAAAATAAAATATTAGCTATGAACATTAAAAATATTACATAAATTGGACACAAAAATCACTGCCTTGATAAATTCGAGTCTCACTTGGACAAGATACTTCATGAAGATGAAATATTACGTACCAAATGTAATAAAACATTACAAGCACTATAGCTACAGCAGAGAAATGAGAATCAAGCACAGCTATTCTGGTCACAAATTACGTGCAAATTTTATTTATATGTCATTTACACATTTAAGCACATTATCTCCCCTCCAAATGTAAAAAATAATACTAATATAAAGACAGAAACATGTAATGGAAAATCTCAGTTAAACCTTGTCAAAATTGCAAGCAACTGAAAATTTCCACTGCAAGCATGCAAAATGGCTTTAATATAGGTGTCCATATTTTCTGCACACTCACATCTTGCATTTATTTTCCTGGAGAAAAAAAACCCCAGAGAATTCTCATACTGATTTCACACTTCATTAAAAAATCCCTGGTGGAAACAAAATGCATGGAATTTGATGGGAAACTTTGGTAAGGATAACGTCTACCAAAATTAAGTTAAAACATATTCAATTTAGTTTGTAATTCTACAGACCAGTTCCTGCCATTGGTCTGCCAGTGTCTCAAATGCAACTGCAGTACTCACATTCACTAGTCTTGCTAACTGACTTTAATAGCAAAGCTTGGACATCAAACTTTCAGGCACTGCTTACCTTGGATTGAGGTACCAAAAGTCACTATGAAGAAATAACCTTTGCATGCATTTTTTTATTCTTTCCTGCAGCTTTTGACTTAATAAGACACCTTAAAAGGCTCATTCATTTCATGCACACGCATTTTATTCAGAGAGTCTGGACTTGCACCCCTCAACTGTTACCGTCTCAAAGCTGTATTTGTGTATCCTGTTCCACAGAGCATGCAAAACTTCAGATTCATCTTGCTGAGAAATTTTGTTCACAGCTGCTTGCTTGGCAGGGATTTGGTTGGGGGTGGGTGGGCAGAGAGAGGAGAGGAGAGACAATTTTACAAGCAATGGGGAAAAACAGTACAAAATTTTCATCATCAATGGCCTTGACATTGCTGGAGCCAACGGAAACAACATCACCCAACTGATTCCATGCGAGGGAACCATTCAGAAACAAACAAACAAAAAATCTCCTGCATTTACTTCTATCGAGGTCATTTATGCCAAGCTTCCTTTGGTGAAATCCAGATTTCTCCTGCATTGGCTTCTTCCTGCTGTTGATAGAGCAGGATATTTGCTGAAACACAGCAGGTAATGAATGTGATATTCTGAATTAATCAGCATATACGGTGGAGAGAGAACTCTGTTGTCTTCTGAAGCTGTAAGAACATCTATCTTTTTTTTTTTCCAATGGAACTATCAAATGCTTTATTGGTGTGATACATAACGAGCAGACATAAAATTTCTGTACTAATTTTAACTGGATGCAAGTCTTGCTGGCAAATGAATTCCATAACAGGTACGTGTCTTACTGACCCTGTAAGAAATTTTATAGAAATAAAAATGCTTGGCTATTGCTACAGGTCTACACCACACAAAAAAATAGGTGACATTTCATGAGCCAACTTCTCAGTGCCTTAACATCTCCAGGTTTCTCAAAAGAAGTGAAAATTTGCAGGAATAAAACCTGGTTGGTTTCCTCCCCACCCAGTAAATATATTTCCCTTTCTCAGGAGAGTATTAGAAAACAACTACTGTGCTAGCATATTTTATGACTGCTTAATGATGAGGATAGTGTACAAAAATCACAAAATCATTGTTATTCTTCATGTTATTGTGCAACATCCCAAATCTTTACTAACTGTGCACTGCTAAACATTTGTTGCACATCATTCCAAAACTAGTGGCATTTTAATGATGGCATTAATTATTCTGGATATCATATAAACATTTTATAGACTAGGAAGCAAAGTACTTTTTGCTTTGTTGAGGTAAAGCATAAAATGGATTAGATACAGACCCTGGTCTGTACAACTTTAGCTATATTTGGTTTGTCCTGTTCTAAAAGACATCATCTTCAAGATATGAATTCAGTAAGTTGTTGAGATATCAGTAAGCATCATTTGCAACCACCAGACTAAGTACATTCATTCCCATGTCGTTGCTATCAGATGACTTCTAACTTTGAAGTCATTATCAATCCTCAGGCTGTCTCATTACACCACTTTACAAGGCTATGAAGAAGAGAAATAAACCTTAAATAGATAAAATAAATGGATAAATAAATAGGTAAATAAAATAAACAGATAAATAAGTAGAACAAGAGAACTTTAAATCTGAAATGGCCATCACCAAAGATCTGAACTCTGAACCCCACTTGGCTGGTCATCTCTGAGAGTCAGACATTACAAGGAAGATGACCCTAAAACATCTGTTGAAAATCAGACTACCAAACTGATGGGAAATTCAGGCTAATCCAAATGTGGGAGCCAAATCAGCTACTGAAACTATATAGTGCTACCAAACGTAGAACGATTACACTATGAAGAAAATGGGCTCAGTTCTAAAATCAAGAAACAAATTAAAAAAAACCCTTCAATGTAGTTTTTCCTTTAAGGTCACAGAGAAGCACCAAGAAAGAACATAAAGGGAAGATGAGAGTAAGATAATTAAAAATACTGATCCTGAATCAAAGAGTTGAGAGTTGGTTGCTATCTTCACTAAGGGTTTTATGAAAGAATGCCTAAGCAATGTCTGGCTTTTAAAGACATACCTACTGTAAGAGGTGTTTTAATCAGCTTAATGTCTGACAGACAGTCCTGAGAATCTAAATGTCTTTCAGTTGCTAATACAGATATAATTTTCATTCTCTTTCATTCATAGGAGAGAATACCAGTGAGAAGCGTAGTGTTTAGAATCAGTCTACTTTGATTTACAGTTTTTCAGAGGCCTACAAAAACCTGCAGATAAATTTTGAAGGATATAAGGAATAAAACCCCTGATGCGTCTGAGAAAAAAAAAAATAGACAGAATTTAAGTGATTTGCCCATCACCACATTGCATGTTGTGTCACATCTGAGGTTTAAATATCCACTCAGGAAGTAGCAATGGATTTACCGTCCATTTCTGTAGGGATTGTCATCAAAGAGACTGCAAAAAGACAGTAGAAGTCCTTGGGCTAAGAGAAAACGTGGACAAATGAAAATTCAGGAAAATATAACCCAGTATTTCTGCTAATAAATTATCAGTCATGTATTTTCTACACCAGTCTTTCATCCGTAACTGTACTTACCTGTCTGAAAGATGGTCTCAGACCAAAAATCTGTTCTCAGGCTATGGCTTGGACATTAATGTCTGTAGTATTGCTAGGGACATTTTAGATGATGAGTTTAAAGGAACATCTCGCACAAGAAATTCCCAGTATTAAGAGTTACTTGAGTGAGACAATCTACCTTAATATTCTCTTTACACCTAAGAAACATGAAGTAGGCTCTTCCCTTACAGTGAAGTGAAGGTATATTCATTACCTAAAGTGACCTCCTGCACCCAGCTCTATCCCTTTCTAATCTCTTGCTACCCATTGCAAGCACTCACCCTACAGATTGAATTGCATATAGTAGCATTGTGGATGTCAGTTTTTCAGCCATCTCAATAATGACTTACATGATGTGCCCCAAAAGCCAAACAAATATACCTTCACATTGTGTACTACTTGCAATTTTCAACTGATAACTCAAGACTACCTACTTTGTAGTAAAGTGTAATGAAACACTAGTGCTACGTTCCACTAAATAACAGTCACCTGCAATATACAGGCATTAACAAAGGCGACATAAATACCTGATTTTAACAATCTGACAATCAGTCACATTGATTTCCCTGATTCCTTCATTTCTCCCATAAAACCCTGAGAGGAATTAGAAATCTATTCCTAGACACATAATCACAGAGGAATCACAGCTGTTAATCAAGCCATCGTGACCAATGAGAATGCTGAATGCAGCTCTACAGCACCCCAGACAAAATAAAAGCACCTGAAATGCATTAGGTTTTAAATACTTCTTCATTTTTAAAGTGATCACCTGGTGAGAGCAGCCAAACTCATTCTCTCATTATTATTATTATAAATTATACAATTATAGTGCCAGAATGAACTATGGTGAATAAGTAGTGTGACCAGTTAAAACATGTGCCAGAGGAGAAGAGTGTTAAGAAAGGACAGGAACCATAAGAAAATTATTATTATTTGAAAAAGAACATATTCCTAGATTAAAAATGTGAAAAATATTACAATGTAAAATAGAATATAACTTACATTAAAATAGTATGCATAATATATGTAAGAGCTAGATATCCATGTTACACCACAGGAGATTCAAAAACTAGTACCTGATAATTATCATTATTGAATATCAATTTTTAAAAGCTGCAGACATAAGATTCAAGTCTTTATGTAGATTTTGAAGCACTCTCTCAAACTAACAGTGATTTTGAACAACTCTACAGTCCTTTCCCCTTTTAGTTGGGGAAATTTGTTCATAGTGGTTGCGATACACCAAGGATTTCTCAAATCTCTGCACTCAAAACAAAACAATAGAACTGAAAGGGTGTTAAATTCAGAAGCTAATTATAGCTTTTTAAGTACCAGCACCATTAACAATTTTACCATCCAAAAAATACCCTGGGGGCATTCACACACGTGCTGGTGCAGTGGTAATGGACCTGCCTAGCTAATCATGATCATCCTTTCATTTTTAATTGATCTTTTACAATAGGAAAAGGTGAACAACACATGAATATTGCAGAAAGTGCAAAAATATTAGAAATAAAATCACTGTGTTTCATTTTGATTTTTCTACAAACTGCTAGTAGCATAATCAGTCCCTAGTATTAACTCCATTTATATCACGGTTGCAATCTGCAAACACACAGATGTAACTACATACATCCTGCATCTTGCCAATGCTACTCCTTACACGTATAGGTAATGAGAGAGATGAAGACCAAAGGCTAAGTTCACTTGCCCGCACATAGGTTCCTAGTGCCCTTTGAGATGCCCTGAGGGTATAAGAGACATTTGGCAAACCTGGCCCCAATGTCTCCGAGGCATCGTGTATGGAGGCAGCCTGGCCTGGTGGGCTTCCCAGACAGTAACAGATGCATGTGTACTGCATAATCACATCCCACCCCAAACATGTAACACTAGAAATCCTTCCCCTATTAATGGCTTCCCTATAAACAGCTTAGCTGAAGGAGCAGGAAGAAAGAAAAACAAACAAACAAACAAACAAAAAACCACACCAAAAAACAAAATGAAAATTTGATGAAGAATAAAAAATACACAGCATGTTTATATTTTGGGTTTCCTAGCAGTTTCACTAAAATCACTAAGTCATGACATGCCCAGAGCAGAATCAAACACCTCAAAAACAAAGGTCATGTGAAAAGGGGGTCACACTTAAAGACTGGACCACCTCCAAAGACTGCAAAGAAAGGGCAAACTGATAAGCAAAATTTTCAAAGAAACCCCATAAAGAGCCAGAAGAGCACTATGAAAATTTTGGGTGTGATGCCAAAGAGCTGAAACACCGTTGCAGCATGGTTGTCAGAACTCAGAAGACAGCTGGAGAAACGTTGCAAATGCAGCTTATGCTGTTTTCCAACCACTGTAACCTATTACAGCCACTAGGGCAGATGAGTGCTGTAGGCTGTGTTTAATTTGTACTGTTTACACAGGCTTTTTTAAAAACAATATATATCAGAAACATGGACAAATGCAGAAATACGGAGTAATTTTTGCAGGAAACAGCTCCTCCCACAATTTAAGTGACCAAAAGATTCAAATGATCTTGAAGTACAAAGAGGAGGTGGAGGAAAGGGTGGTATCCTTTCACAACAAAGATTATTTTTACTTAAGTATCATTATCTGTTGAGCTTAGATACTTGCTTCTGTGATTGTAATTGACAATGCTGGGCTTTGCCAAACAGTCCTAAAAATGGCAGCTCTGAAGGTATAATCTTATAAAAGCAGTACACCAGCACCCTCCTCTACTTTCCAAAAGAGCTCAAAATACAAGAGAAATATATCTTTGTAGAGAAAATATTTGACAAACAAATATATATTCAAGGAGAAGTGCCATACTTTGCTGAAAATAAGACTAGGCTGCAAATCTAGATAGTCCCTTAAACAATTTGTAAGTTCTCTCATATAAAGTATTTTCACTATGTAAGTAAGAGCTGAAAGGACCAAACAGACCTAGCATTAAAAAAAAAAAAAAAGAAATAAAAAAAATGCATCCGCATTGCTGTATTAGGTCTAAGTTTTGCTCAAGGTCTCTTCCATGGACCTTTGATGACTGTTCAGCTGGAAATTAAGGGCTCAAGAGATTTTTTTTGAAAGCAGTAAGGGATATCCTGAGTCCCAGCCAGCAGCCTAACAATACAACTTCCAACAGCCAAAACTGTGTGAATTGTGTTCTGAACATCACTCATTACCACACTGTGTGCTTATGGAGCCTTCATATAATTGTATTTTAACTGTTAAAAGTGTTTTATTTATGAAAGATGCTACACTTTAAATAATAGGTTCCTATTCTATAAAAATCAAACTATGATTTTGAATTACTTTTTATTTCTCAATATATTCAGCTTTGAAAGGTACACTGTGTAATTCTAACGTATTTCTTGGGAACAAAAAAATCAGGCTGTGAAAACTCTATTCGGTACTTCACTTTCATATCATTTGCATTTCACATCTGACCAGTATAATATGGAATTTTCTTTAAGATAACCTGTTCTAGGCTTCAAGGCAAAAAAAAAAAAAAAATCCAAAACCAAACCAAAATTAAAAAACCCACCTGGTTTATATTAAATTCTCATTGAAAACCTATGTATCTCCACTCTTTTCTACCATAAAATAGCTCAAGTGCATTTCTCTAAGCAACATCCTTTCTCTCCTACAGGACTGTGACATAGGTGGAGCTGATCACTGTGGGATTGGATTAGTTTCTTGGCAAAAGTTGTTATGACGTACTTGCTGCTACATCCTAAGGTTTGTTAGCATTCCTCATCCTAGCTGTATCTACCACATCCCATAGGGATAACTAAGGAATTATTGCAGAAAGCTATTATCTGCGCTATGGTTTCAGAATTTTGTTCTTCAGAGCCATGCTTTTGCAGCACTAGCTGCATTTATGGCCAAGGGATGCAATTCTTCAATAACATTCAGTGTTACTTGCACATTATTTCTTGTTTGTACTAAAAAGCATGGAAGTAAGAAAGCAGAACAGCTTAAGTTACTGTTCTTAAGTTACAGAAAATCTACAATTTCTAGAGGCAAGTCTTAACACTCTTAATACAATTTCTCTCCCATGCAACTGTTAAAGAGCTATGAGCTGTTTAAAACTGAAAATCGGTTTCTAAGTCCTGCCATTTTTTAGTGCATCCGACAGTTAATTTGGATTGGGATCTTTTGATTTAACTGCAGAGACAGACTTGTTGAGACAACTACAAATGCGAGTCTTCACACATTTATCATTCTCCCTGTATTACTTCTCTCCTCGCAGCTTGATTAGACATTGGGAATTGACTGATCAATGTCATTTCTTCAGTGTTATTCCCCTTAAGTGCTTCTGTGACTTGTCAGCTCTCTCAGCCCAGGAGAAGCCTGGGTGTGATCATGACTCTTCCCTGAAAAGCTTCTTCATTACAGGAACTGTGATTATATTTCTTTTACTCTTCTCCATGTTCAATTGGCCCTTATGCCATCATGAGAGAAAACAGTCACTGAAATGTAACTACCATGTTGAGGGCGTCAGAAATTATTAAAAAGCAGAATGCTTCATGGTCACATTATTAATCCAATTCTCTTCTCATGTTGATGTAGGAAGGAGCAAGATTAGAGTAGCTGGTGATCCTGTCCTCAACAATGCTAGATGCTCAAATGTTCTTTGTAGACACGTTTCATTACCATTCTTGGAGAACTGAAATTGTAGTTTTAACAAGCGTACTGCCTAGCTGGCAAACATGAATTTTGTCACTATGACAAATACCATTTATGAGCAAGTAAACTTCAGAAAAATAAAAAAGAAAGTTAGGGAGCTGTTGTTGATCAAGGCTTTAAACAAAACACAAGCATCCCTTCCTTTCTGTGCTAATTCTAGGAGCAGAAGGAAGTCAACACAATTAATGGCTGATAATTATAAAAATACTTTGTTACTTTATATAGCCCAGCATATACACTTGCATAAACACTAAAGATGTTTCATTCAACTGCTTTCAGTCACTGGCTTTTTTAAAAGTCTGGTTATATTATACTATCTTTGTTAGATAAATTTGTTGTTAGACAAAGATAAGTGAGTTTCAGAGTAGTAAGTAAGTTCCCAAGACCATCAAGGAGAAATTATTTTTTCTTTATGCAAAGCACTGCAAAAATAAATTCAGTTTTAAGAAACCTTAAGAGGTGACGCATTTTTTTCATTTCAGGAAGCACCTTGCACAGGGTACAGACAGAAGTCAAAAGAAGGATACTGAAGCTCACTGGCCTAGATCTGATGCAAGATGGGAAATCCTCCATTTTGAGTGTAAAGGTACCATTTCAATTATACCTGTGAAACAACATTAAGTATTCTAAAATAAATGAAAAGCATGAGTTGCATTACAAAAATATAATATCCCTGTGATATTCCAATCCCTGAAAACAACATGTCACTCTAACAAATCAAAAACATCTGTTTCCACAACATTAACTGGTCTGATGAGCAATTTGTTGTGGAGTGAAACTTTTAAAAACTTAAGAAAAAAAGAGTCATCAGGATTGGAGAGAAGGTGACGGTGGGAAAAAGAGAGTTCCATCCCAGTACATGTAAACAAACTTGCTCATTTTCTTTAGTTTCCTGGACACTTGGCATGTTTGTCAGTTTTACAATATTTCTCAAGCTACACCTACAGTTGCAAGGTACAAATATGTATAGAATATGGTATGAATATATGGTATGATTATATATAGACCATCAGCACCTTGAAACTGCTTAAGCAGTTTCTGGTCCTTGTGTTATAAAAGTTATCCGATAGCCACTTAAAATTTGTACAAACTAGGCTCCTTATTCAGTGAAGTGCAATAGCCAGGAGCAAAATCACAAATTAAGGGCAAAGGAAAACAAAATCAGGTTTATCAGCAAATATAAGCACATACCTAAACCATCTCAGACTTGAGAACAGACTATTAGTAGCAAGTCCTTTCTGACCTGACTTATTTTGGAGGCACGTGGTTTCCATTATGCTGTTTTTACTGCAGCAGATCTGCACATTAAGTGGACAGAAAAACTCTGTACAAATTTATACTAGGCAGGGTGGGAAGGTGCTGAGGCTGAAGCCCAAGAATCGGGAATTGATGAACAAATTCAGTTCATCAAATAATTAGCAGCATAGTTGAATAAGCCATGTAGCCTTCTGTATACTTAATGTTCTTCCAAGTGCAAGCAAGTTCCTCCATATTATTAACAGAGTACACACAGGCACAATAATTTATCTAGTAAGTACAATTTTGAAACTAAACTCATTAATGTTTGCTGAATTGAGGGTGATACAAAGATGCTAGCACAGGTCTGCTCAGTGCTAAAATACTACCAATCTACCAAGAGCTGGATTTCCCCTCCTTATTCACAGTGAACATATTTTCATAAGTCTCTCACCTAATAGAGGAATCTTATGAACATTATTCCTGTATGCAAATATTTCCTCAGAGCAGCTGCAACAGTACGTAGGTGCTAGAGAAGTACATTTTCCCCAGGAAAATACATGCAACTAAATAATGACAAATTCTAAAAGACCACCCTAATACATTCTGTAGTCACAAGTCATGCTGACCAATGTTTTTATCCTCAAATTCATCACATAGATAAAGAGTTTTTCCTCCTAAAAGGCAAATTAATTTAAGCTTATGTGATAATCAAACTGTATTTTAGGAAAATATGGATGCTAATGTCATAAATAAAATTTAAACCACACACATCTTACTAGTTTACCTATTACAGAATCAAGGAACCATAAATAGGAGTCACCACTGCATAATAATTTGTCCATATAGGTAATGTATGTCAAATGTGTTTCTCTTTGAATGATTATGTTTACTGATTTATATCAGTGAAACATGAGAAACATTTCCAGTGAGCTCAATCCTACTTCCCTGAGAAAAAAACAAAAACAAGAAACAGCACCAGCTGCTTGGCAGGACTCTGCTAGAATGATAATATGGTCTCTGAGCGCTCTTGTTCAAGCGATGGAATTAATTACCGATGAATACTAACACAGCAATAGCACTGACAGCTGCATCACCTATACTGTATAGCAAACAAGCTGTTTGCTCATAGCAGCCACTGCTTTAATACAGAGCTTTTCCAGAATTATGTTTGCATGTATTGTACTTCTAGAGTAATATTTCAACAAAGTAGTTGACTGTGTCTAAAACTATGAAACATTTATATCTAGAAAATATTTGTTAGTAAGGATAATTTGATATAGCAACAACATGCAAACTGATCATTAAATCTACTCGAAACTAAGCACAGAAAAAAAACCATTTTCTTAAATAATATCTACCCACTAACTTGGGTTAATCTTCAGTAGCGATACAGTCATAATTAGAAAATGAGTATGAACAGGTTCTATAGTTCATTCTGCAAAATTCTCATCACCCTCCACTTCAACAGACTGTTGTTCATAAAAAACGACATTTATTTCTAAGAGAATGGAGAATGATCAATCTGAATAAAAAACTATTAACAAGGGGACAAAGGAAGTTCTTACACAGCTGAGAAGACAAGAGTGAAAGAATAGAAAAGAGCTAAAATTATGTAAAAATCTTCATATAAAAAGTGTCAAGGGAAGAACTGCAACCAAAAAAAACCCTAACCCCAAACCAACCAACCAAACAAACAATACGACCACCAAAAAACCACAAAACCACACCAAAAAACTCAACCACAAGCTCTGCTGTAATTGTGTGGTTGTATAAGTACCTACATTTTTTTGGATAATATGCCAGATTTGTTGGTCTGGAAATTTGGACAGGAATCTCATGAGAACAGGCTTTCTGATGATATTTTAGATACTCCCAGGTTATAAGCCTGCCAGAAATAATGCAAGAGCAGCCTTTTTCCATAGTGTTTTGATACTTTGATTCCAACTCCAGCAAAAGAATAGGAACTGCAGAGGCGTGTGAACTTTAAAGAGAGAATGATCAGTAATAAAACTCTCTTTCCCCATTCCTCGCCAATGTGCAATATGGTACAGCCTGAATTTCGATGAAGACACAAGAGGACTCTGATTTCATTTGAATCACTTCACCCTTTTCTAGTTTTGAAAAAAGTAATAGTTGGTGCTATTTAAAACAAACACCTGACAGGAGTCACAGCTTTATTCAGTTTGTTACCAAATGGTTTTCTAATAAAGATCAAGGATTTCTGTCTTTCTTGAGCACTGTGTTGTGACTTCACACACAGGATTCCTGCAGGTTGCAGATACAGCTGGTAAATAAAACAGGATGTTACAAAGGTTACCTTCCTTACACAAAACAAGGAAAATAGTTAATTCATTGAAAGACTGTGAAAAGGGATCTTCTCTCAGTAACAATAACACGCTTGCTACATTTTGGAAGAAAAAAAAAAAAAAACCAACTCCGATTTTGTGTTAGTTATCCCTTAACGCTGGCTACAAAAATAGAGGTAGTTACATTCCTGCAAATGATCACATAACTAGAATTTCTGTATGTATATGTTGCACTTCTTCGAAAGAGATGCAACTTGGAAACAGGTCTTCTGATAACCATGCTCTCATGCAATTAGGATAAAGTAAGTCAAAAGGTCTATTGGGGGAAGAAGGTTTCTGGCTCAACCACCCTTTGTATTATCCATATAGGTTCGTTGAGCAAGGATTATTCTATGCTTTGTTTTATTACAATATATACTCTGACGTTATATGTGGAAAAAACAGTAAGTTCTTGCAGAGGGTTGCAAAGAAGTGGGAATCCTTCTCCTAAAGACTTGGGAATAGAGACAGCTTTGGAAAGGCAACCGTCTAAGACTCTCAGAGCACAGAAAAAGAAAGGGAGCGAAGATATATTTGGTTGCTCCACAGAGATTATGCTAGATGAAAAGAGAGTCAATAGAATCAGATGGAACACAAAGGAAATGACAATGAAAAGAATTACACTTCAATCTTTTTTTTTCTGTTTTTAGCTAGAAAACAAGGTCTAGATACAGGCAAATTCACAGGACCAGCACTGTTTTCTCTTTGAAAGCTGAGGTTTTCCAACAGTGGGGCAGGAAAGGCAGTTGAATCTCTTCAAACAGACAGCAGTTGCTCGATAACTTGGTGACCTTCCTGTTAAGCCCAAAGGGCCACAAACACACAGAAGCCATACGAGCCGTGACATCTTCAAACACTGGAAGTTGTTAACTAAGTGCCCAATGTCAGGAAACAACTGTCTGTCTGCGACAAGCTGAGTTCATCCCCCTCTATGGGACTGGAACTAATTTATTTTCTACTAGAGTGTACTTACAATCTCTCTCTTGAGAGAATCAAGAGAAAGATTTTCAGCAATCAGTTGCAGGTTACCCCATTGGAAACACAACAGAAATAATTTTTAACCACATTTGTGGTCCCTTTTCTGGCATGACATACATCCAAGAAACCTAGTGTTCTTTCAAATGGTCACCCTTTAGGAAAACCCTGCTGATTTAAATCATCATCACATGTAATTCTTTTGACATGTTCAATGCTCCAAGCATTTAAGTGTTCACTTTAAAAAGTTACAAATGAATTCTGGAAATCCACATGTATTTCTTGGAGCTTTTTCAGTTCAAAAAACTGCTTACATACATGCACATAAGATCATGTGGTGTTTTAGGAGGAACACGTTAACTATTGTAGTGTAGTTAATGTGCCAAATACTGCTGATTGGCATTAATTAGTTGCTTTATTTTTACATTAAGCAGTGCACATTCCCCTTCCTATACCAAGTGATATATTAATACTCTTTGTTAAATAGATAAACATAACATTAGGCATGGTAAATAATCACTGAGCACCCTCTATGTCTCACCTTTCAAGAGGACTAGTAGTGTGGACCCAGTGGACAAAAGGCATACTTTCTCTTCAATATTTTCTTGCCGGTCACTAGCTTCCCCCCCCCCCATTTATAACTCCCTTTAAATTGTTGCTGGTTTTGCAAACCCTTGGCCTTGTTTTGTGCTCTGCGTATCATCCATATAATTTCACTAAGTATGTGGAACTGTGTAGTATACTACTTGTGACTTCAAGGATTTTGTAGGATTGAAGACTCAAAAGCCAAATGGAGTCAGAGAGCTGAAGAAAAACAGTTGGTGTCTGACATTTCCAATGAGCCATTTGTAAAACTGGACAAAAGCTGTACAGTTTGGAAAAGCTTTTGATGATTAGCATTAATTGAAATCTCATCTACTGACACTTCATATCAGTTAATATGTTTCTTATTCTGCGAGAACAAGACTCACATGTATATTCCTGTAGTGGCGATTCCCCCACAGCCCTTGTCCTTGCATGCAAAAGAAGGCAGCATTGAGACATGCTGTAGGATATTCAGCTGCCAGACTTCCCCCTCACAGTTCTGCTAACCTCAACACCGACCTACAGTACCCTTAGTTTTCCATTCGTTAGACTCTATTACACAAATATAGCCCAGTATTCCAAATTAGGCTGTGTTTATTCTACGAACACAAACAAGATCATTTTCACATCTAAGAAAATGATGTGTCTTGATTAAACACTGAGACATTTTCATACAATGCCGAAAACATATGCAGTTTTCATCAGCATCCCAAATCCCTGTGGATTGGTTTCTAGTCTATGCTACTAATCCCTGGATCCCAATCCCAAATTCATGTCTTCCCAAATTTGACCGAATCCTCCTGCTTGAACTCTTTATTTTATATGAGCTGGAAACCTTCTTAAATGTTTGCAACTGTGCCTATTAATGGGTGTCCTTCACATAGAGAATTGTTAGTTTAATCACACATCACAGAAACAGTCCACAGTTGCTTCAAAGGCCCACTAGGTGCTATTTCTTATCTTCACCTTTTATATCAAACTGATGGAATTTGGATTCCAAGTGTTGGAAATAATAGGAAAAATACCCTGTATGTCAAAAAGCAGCACTGCAAATAAGCTGTTATCTTTTCAAACTTCAAAGGCAAAATATCTTTTTAAAATGATCTATCTAGACTTCCAAATTCAACAGCCCATCATAAGCTTCTGTAATTTCATTTTGTAAGTACACTAGAGCTCATTTGCAGTTTAATAGTGAAAAATTTCCTGGCTCTTTTTCTCATTATCAATGATGATAAATAAATACTGAATACTTACAAAATATATAAATTTATTGCAAATATTGAAAAGCAGCTTTCCACAGAGCTATTAGATAAAATCTGTATTTCATCAAATTGAAGTTTGTTAGAAAATGGGCACTTCGTAGCCTTACAACACTAATAATAGGGTGCTGACAAATGAAACAAGCTGGTAAATATGAAGCTTGTTCATAACAAGATTGCACAAGAAAATATACTGTAATGACCCTGTCTTGAACATCCTGTAATAGCCCATTGTTCCTCTCTATTACTCTCATTCAGCAATTTTTTTTTAATAGCGGATGCATGGCAGCAAAGGAACCAATGTAATGTGGGATTGCATGTGCACAAATCATGGCACATAATAGAGGTGAGAAAAAGACCCTGGCACACTAAGAGAAGTTCTGAGTGGGCTATTAACTGGATGTGGAGCCTTACAAAACAACCCCACATCTTTGCATAACTTGAATAAGACAAATAAAAATATTTGCCTATAAATGCCTGAAGGATTTCTAAACACTGAGAAGATAGGAGAATCATTTTATATATGAAGAGCAACAAATGACAAGAAGAATGGGAATGAAAAAGGAAAATCATAGGTTTAAATTCTGATCATGGAGTCTTATAGTCAGTACATTTAAAGTTAGCATGGTAGCAGAAATAGGAAGAATCCTTCCCTTGCATAGATGAAGAAGAGATGTGGTAATAAGTATCTTCCATGTGTGACAACTGGATGTTTCACCTTCACTCTGTATGAGAAACAATGAGCGAACTTATAAGCACAGTTACTGGCATCTTAACTAGATCACGTACTGAAACCCAGCATCTGCTTTTGTTGCCAAATTAAAATACTGAATAGACAATTAATTTAGGTACTGTGAATTCATGTCATGCACATAACTCCAAATACAGATTTCTTACCATCTAAAGGAATCTTTCAGTTTATCCAAGTGGCTATGTCTGTAAAGAAATGGCTTTTGACTGACCACAGGATACCTGACTCAGCTTTGTCTCTGCATTAGAAGTCATGCTACAGGCAACATCATTCCATTTGTTCACAGTTTACCTTCCTATGGGAACTACATTTTGAAGTTCAGGGTTTTTTTGTTTGTGCATTTGTCATTCCTTCCATCATTTCATCTTCCTTGCTTCCTTGCTACCAGACTTCACGGTTTTACTGTTACTTAGTGCTCAAGGAAGGAGGAGCTGGACAACCATCCTGTTTAAAAGCTGTAAATGTTTAAAAATATAAAAGCTTGAAAATCTAGGAAACAGAAGGGCTAAAGAAATTGTAGAAATAAAATGAAACAAAACAAACCTCTGGCTTAAGAAGTCCCACATTCCTGCATGGTATAATGCTATTTTTGAACACTTTGTTTTGGCAAATGTGCATTCCCTGAGGAAGCTGAGTTATCACAGATAACTGCCTATCATGCCAGTCTGTCTTCATTGGACAAAATGTATTTCAATAGTATCTTTTCTTCCCTTGCCTAATCTGACTTAGAAAGTTTATTGTAATTGGTCCCTAAAATCTGCTTTGAATCTGGGCTCTTTTGGTGCTGACTTCACCCTAACTGTATACACTTAATTTTACAGATGGCATGCTCTTGACAGTTGACATGCTCTGGTGCCCCAGTGCCCCCGCAGAGACAGCACAAGTATTTTGCCATCCTTCCAACAAACCCTGAATTACTGCCATGTCCTTCACTGGGCTGTAATGTGACTCTAGGAAAAGCTTAGCATGTCAGCAGACTATTTTATCTCTGTAGCTCTAAATAAAAAGTGTCCAGTTAAACTACATTGGCTGAATTCTACCCTTTGATTGCATGCATAGTTCTTAGAAGAGGGATCTTCTCTAGAGAAGAAACTCCACTTGTACAATCTCTTCTGAAATAATTGGGGGAGAAAAAAAAAAACCACCAAACAAAAAAAGAAAAAAAGACCTAGGCCCAGCAGCTACCCCAGTGGTTCATGCTAAAAGGTTAAAGACATCTGAATGATGTTTTTCCACCTAGTTTCTTAGGAACTCTGAAAATGCTAAGATAGCACATCCAGCATACAGGGTCGGGGGGACATAAGGCTCTTGGAAGACCGTGCTGTGACTTCTGCAATCAATCTAAGAATGACATTGTCAAGATTTGAAGACTGCTCAAATCACCTCCTTTAGTCAGAAATTAAGCATTTCCAGTATGAGAAACTCAACATTTAAATGAATATAAATGAATACCCAATGATTGTACTCCAGACAGAATTGTTTGATCTTCCAATTACAACCATTACTCATTTTGTATAAAACCTACATTGTAATAGCAAATAGAAATGAACAAATTTTCTATTTCTACTTTGCTCACTGGTGTGTAATTGTGTCAATATTAATTACATTTATGACATAACATGCAGAAAATGATAGAAGGGATATAACCTTTCAGATCTCCCTTAGTGAAAACTGATGGAGTCTAAGATTCCACAGCTCTGTGGGGCAAGGAGAACACTGCAATAGCAGAGTTCAACTTGATGAGCGTTCTTACTCTAATTTGCGTATTGGTTTCCAAAGTTATTCTTCTCTAGGACTATAATTTTCCCTGTTTGTTTTCAGCAGAAAGGCTTTTATTTCCTGATGCACATACACGATTAACAGATTAGAAACATTTTTCTAAAAATCCTTCTTTACCCAGTCCTTCCAAAACAGAGGGGAAAGAAAAAAAAAAAAGGAAAAAACCCAACAAAACCCCTCCAAAACCCACACTACACTGGCATGCACATAACCACAAGAAAGGCTACAATTTAGTTCAGTGTTTAAGTGCCCACTTAGTGTTAAGCATGTGCTTTTTCCAATAGCTGCTAGCTACATAGAAAAAAAGCACAATCCTGGTGGCCTTCAATGTATTATGATGCAATAAACAACACATTTAATAAAAAACGAAGAATGCAGAATGGTGGCCATGCAAAGAGTACTTGAATAGCACTCAGGAAAGAGCCTTAATTTTGGCTTTCCTGAACTCGTTTAAACTAACTTTTTCCCGACTAAATACTAAATCAGTTTAAAAAAGGTTACCAGTCTTGATACTCTGTTACGGTACACATGTTGTTCCTTTTCAAGGAAGATGACTATGAATTTCAATATAGAGTCATTTATGGAAAGGGTTCTCACCCCCACCTCCCCCTTCCAAGAAACTAGACGTGTGAAGACAGACATTTCTCTTTGAGAGGAAGGATAAGGCAGAGGTTAATTTCATCTGCATGAGCCAGCGTAGGATAAGCTTTTGGAAATATTGTCAAGCCAGATTCTTTAATGCCTGGCAAAGTGACTCATTCAGAGTCATCACAGGAAAGGAAGTTGAATAGAATAAAAAACGGAACAGGATGGGGGCTTAAACAGGAGAAAGAAGTGAGAGAAAGGAAACTGGATTGTTTAAAGTGGCCTGAGGTTACAAGATATATATTTTTTAAAAAATCATCTCGTTATATATGTAAAATATATCTATGACCATGTAAAAAATATATATACACATTTATGCATATATAAAAATACATGTATGTATGCATGTATTTATAAAAAACAACTTCTTTCTATTTGAAAAGAGACTTGTATTTGTGGATTGTCTTCCAAAGCTGCCTGCTGAGGTATTTGTTTCAGTACAAGGTGGCATTAACACAGTATGGGAAATAAATAAGAATCCCTCTAGAAACCCACAAGTTTTTAACAATCATGCTCCTATTCCACACAATATGGAATCCACAGAATGTGGAGTTATATACTGTATGTATATAA
>NW_009231188.1:0-1283 GCF_000690835.1 Fulmarus glacialis | reverse complement strand
AACTCTGTTCCAGCTGGAACCAGGACAATTGTGAAGAGCTCTCTCTCAAGAATAGCCACGAGCAGGTTGAAAGCTTATGGGTAAGAATTAGAGACCAAGGCAACAAAGGGAACCTTGTGGTTGGTGCTTAGTACAGGCCACCCGATCAAGCCTTCTTATTCCAGCTACAGGAGGCATCACACTTGCAGGCTCTCACCATGCTGGGGGCCTTCAACCACCCTGGTGTCTGCTGGAAAAGTAGCACGGTGAGCTGTAGGCAATCCAGAAGACTCCTGGATTGGATTGAGGATAACTTCTTAAGCCAGGAAATAGACAGTCCTACCAGAGGGAATGTGATACTGGACCTGATAGTCACCAACTCAAGTGAGTTAATCAGAGACGTCAAGATAGGAGGCAGCTTGGACTGCAGTGATCATGCACTGGAGGAGTTCACAGTCCTGATGGATATGGCGCAGGAGAAGAATCAAGTCAGGACCCTGAATTTTAGGAAAGCAAACTTACAGCTGTTCAAGGAGTTAAGTCAGTAGGACCCCCTGGGAAACTGCCCCCAGGGACAAGGGAGCAGAACAGAGCTGGCAGATCTTTAAGGGTGCTTTCCACAGCGCGCAAGAGCTCTTGATCCCCAGGTGTAAGAAATCAGGAAAGGAAGGCAAGAGACCAGCATGGATGACTTGAGACCTGCTGGTCAAACTAAAGGGCAAGAAGGAAATGCACATGCAGTGGATACCTGTATAAGTATTCTGGGAAGAGCATAGGCACACTGCCCAGTTGTGTAGGGATGGGGTCAGGAAGGCCAAGGCGTGGCTAGGACACAACTAATAAGAAGGGCTTCTACAGGTATGTCAGCCAGAAAAGGAAGGTCAAAGAAAGCGTATCCCCCTAGTGAACACGACTGGCAAACTGGTAACAACAGACAAGGAGAAGGCTGAGGTACTCAACAACTATTTTGCCTCGTTCTTCACTGGCAACCTCTCCTCTCACACCTCTCGAATGGATGGACCTCATGGTAGGACCTGGGGGAGCAAAGTCCCTCCCACTGTAAGAGGAGATCCGTTTTGCGACCACCTGAGGAACCTGAACGTACATAAGTCTATGGGTCCTGACAAGATGCATCCTAGAGTCCTGAAGGGATTGGCTGATGTAGGTACCAAGCCACTCTCCATGATATCTGAAAATTCACAGCAGTCAGGTGAAGTCCCCGGAGACTGGAAAAAGGGAAACATTGCACCCATTTTTAAAGAGGGTAGAAAGGGAGACTCTGGGAACTACCAACCTGTCAGCCT
>NW_009231187.1:14526-16634 GCF_000690835.1 Fulmarus glacialis | reverse complement strand
AGAGACGAATTGCCCTGCCATGAGTGCCCGCTGCCTTTAAGTAGCAAAGCTTTCAAACAACATGGGATTTATGAGCTCAAACCTATGCTTTGAGTTTTGCTTGAAAATGAACTGGTAGCCAGTGCATTTTAAGACCATGCTTTCCTCTCTGCACAGGGCTGTGTAAGGCAAATGAATGCTGACACAACACATCCTGAAACAATTAGCTATAGCTGTACTAACTGCATTCCCTTACTGGGGGGGAACATAATACAGGAATGCAATCCCATAAATTGGGCCCCACCATTTAAGAAGGATGTTAAGGTACTTTAATGTTTCCAGAGGAGGGCAACAAAGCTGGTGACAGGGCTGGAAAGCATGTCCTCTGAGGAGCAGCTGAGGACTCTGGGTTTGTCTCGTTTGGAGAGAAGGAGGCTGAGGGGCAACCTCATTGCCATCTGCAGCTTCCTGAGGGGACGTGGAGAGGGAGGTGCTGATCTCTTCTCCCTGGGATGCAGGGACAGGATGCCTGGGAATGGTTCAAAGCTGCGCCAAGGGAGGTTCAGACTTGACATGAGGAAGCATTTCTTTACCGAGGGGGTGTTGAAACCCTGGAACAGATGTCCTAGAGAGGTGGTCGATTCCCCACGCCTGTCAGTGTTTAAAGAGACATTTGGTCAACGCCCTTAATAATATGCTTTAACTTTTGGTCAGCCCTGAAGTTCGGGGTCTGGGATTTTTCTTTTCTTTTGTTTTCCTCCTTCTCTCGAGTAGAGTAATTCTCTGTGGCCCCCAAGAGCTGCGGGTGGTGGTGTAGCAGCTGCTCCAGGGGACAGGAGTTTTGGGTCCAGGACGATGCTCGGGGTGGGTCAGCGTGCGAGGCAAGACGCTGAGCAGCAGCGGCACTGGGAGCTGCGCCATGCCGTGCTGATATGAACAGCACTGTGCCTGCCTGGGTGAAGAGTGGCTCCCACTGCCCCAGTTGCGTCACTGGGACTGCCCTAAGGTGGGACTCAGCCCCGCTGACCCACGGCGCTGGGGGACTGCCCCGACGGGGACCTCACCCTGCACCTTCTGCAAGCCAGACCCGGAAAGGTGATGCCGCTTCCCGAAGGTGCCATTGGCTGCATTGGCCCCACATTGTGGAGCTCAGATGGGAAGTGGGCAGTAAAGAGGGATGAGGTTTCCAGGAGCTTTCTGGCTGGTGCAGTGCATTTTTTATTTTATTTTTTCCTCCCTTCCTGAGGGAGGGAGGTCTTGCAGCTGACCAAGGTGCAGCCAGACAAGGAGAGGAGCGTCCCTGCCTGGCCTGCAGCTCCCTCCCTTGGCACTATTTGGGTTATTTGGGGTTATTTTGCTGCGGCAGTGAGGCAAAGCCAGGCTCTGGAGCTGAGTGCGGTGGGACCTGCGGAAGGGTGTAATTGTCTTCAGGGTTTTAAGGGCTTTGCACTGAGTCCTGTCCCCGCTGGAGGGGACGCTGCTCGTGTTCAAGACGAAAGCATTGCAGCCCTTTTTGTTGTGTGCATCTGTCCTCCCTCATGGCCCCCCAGGTCTGTCCTTGACCCAGGGGATCAGTGCCGCTTTCTGCATGGGGCCGTATCCGTGAGTCCTGCAGGGACCTGTCTGTCCTGGCTCCCCCACCAAAGGGCTGCTTCTCCCAGGGTAGGGGACAGGGGGGTCACCCCCTGCCACTGCCTGCCCCGCTGGCGGTGACTCAGCGCTGGGAGCAGCTCGGTGCCCTTCAGGGCTCGCCAGTGCTGATTTGGGGCTCAGCGGGGCTTCTGCGCCTGTGGGAAAATAATGGAAGATCGCTGAGGAGGATTGTAAACACGCTCAAGTGACTTGCAGCTGGGGTGTAGAAAAACATATATATCATTCTAATTGTTCTTTAGCCTTGTGTGTTGGACAAGTAGAACATCTGTGTTTAGATAACATAGGCCTGTGATAGACTTAGAGGCACCCTATTGAACAGGCTTGAGATTCCTGCCCTGCTATGGGAAAAATCAAAGCACAGTGGTAAACTACACCTGTGCGAATCCCTGAAAAACAGGCGAAAACAGCAGGTTCGGCGGTCCTCTAGCATGGACTAAGCTCCGCGGTGCCAGTGTCCCCACTTGTGTGCCCCTGCC
>NW_009231187.1:13681-14465 GCF_000690835.1 Fulmarus glacialis | reverse complement strand
TCAATTGGATGGACCCAGCGCACCCCAGAAGAGGACAACCACTTCGGACTGAACCTCAGCAAGACACGAGACATTTAAAACAGTTTCTTCAGTGGTGCCGTTACCAGAGAGAACTGCAGGAGTTTAACCGCATCTAGCGAAGAACGAACACTCTGTGGGTCCTAGCTTGCTGGTATCCAGAAGGAAAGGTGGGCTGTAATGGTTTAATGGTCTTTATTAAGTTAAAAAGGGGAAGCCTAGCAAGGCAGAGCAAAGCTTCAAGTCACCAGTGCCTGGGGAACCACTTCACCAAGGAAGTGACGCCAAGCACACGCTGACCTATACCATAGTGGGAATTCCAGCTCTTCTGACAACAGGATGCTGCTGCAATACTGCTTCTGGGGTCAGGCAGCACATGGAGCTGCAGTGAGTGGGTGTTGGTCTCTTCTCCCAAGTAACTAGTAATAGGACAAGAGGAAATGGCCTCAAGTTGCGCCAGGGGAGGTTTAGATTGGACATTAGGAAAAATTTCTTTACTGAGTAGTCAAGCCTTGGAACAGGCTGCCCAGGGAAGTGGTGGAGTCACCATCCCTGGAAGTATTTAAAAGACGTGTAGATGAGGCGCTTAGGGACATGGTTTAGTGGGCATGGTGGTGTTGAGTTGATGATTGGACTCGATGATCTTAGAGGTCTTTTCCAACCTTAATGATGCTATGATTCTATGATTCTATGACTAACAAGCAGAGACACACCGGCTGACAAGGCAGCAGATGTCGAGCCAGGTGTACAGAACCGCCGCCTACAT
>NW_009231187.1:1570-13646 GCF_000690835.1 Fulmarus glacialis | reverse complement strand
CATGGAGCTGCAGCGAGGGCGGGGGGCTAACAAGCAGAGCGACACCGGCTGACAAGGCGGCAGATGTCGAGCCAGGTGTATGGAACGGCTGCCTGGATGGGAAGCTCTGCTGCACGAGCCTACGCTGACCCAGCCCTCCTCCCGCCGGGATGGATGCCAAAAGCACAGTGGCACAGAGCTGCTGGCTCCTGCTGGGCTGCAGGCCCCACACAACAGGGCTTTCGCAGCGGAAAATAAAAAGGTCATTCTGCTAATTTGCTGCACTTGCTGTTCTTTCTCAAACATACGGGCTAAGGCTGTGCAGACTGCTGAGAGAGCTGATGGAGGATCAGCAGCAGGCAGCTAGCTCTACCAGCCACAGGAGATGGGGCTCCTGCACACATCAGCTAGTGTTGAGAGCGGTGTACACCTTCATCAGGGGCACGGCTTAGGCACACTCGCCCGTGCAGGACCTTACAGGAGGGCTGGCTGGGCTACGCCTGTTTCACGGGGACAGCAGGCAAGCACTCCGAGATTTCGAACAAAAGCCACTTGTCAACATTCAATCCAGAGAACATCCAAAACTGAAAAAAATAACCAGCCTAAAAGGCTTGCTGTTAGGCAGCAGACCCTGGCTGTGATTTCCTATAGGAAGCTGAAAACTACTGTTACAGCTTATTTGCTAGTGTTATAGAGCCATCTATAAGCGTAAAGTCAGTCCTTTTCTCCTGCTCACCTTTCCCTATTGGATATATGCTACTTTGCTCTTCCTTTTCCTAGCACTACAGCAGTTGCCATAGGATTTAACCACCTGCTAATCCCGGGCTCGTCCACTGTGCTCACTGAGGGCAGCAGGGATTTCCTCCTGGGAATACTCAGTGTGGTCAACGGCAGCTGCTTGGGAAAGCAGCAGGCAAGAACATGAACCCACCATACATAACGAACCGTAACTCCATTTCCTCTACGTTCCTGGGCATATGCTCCCTCTGCTCTTATTTCTCCATTTTTATTTCACCTAACATCCTGGGGAAGTTTTCGTATGCAGCACTCCAAATTATTTTCCAAATTTTAAATGTAAGTTAGTAGGCACTGATCTGCAGACTGCAAAAATTAAGTGAGAACTGAGAATGCCTGGGAAGTTTATGATCCTGCACATGCTCATTCAGAAAAAGCAGGGAATGATTTTAAAGAGTGTTTACGCCTAGTGATTATTATCTGTTGTTTGGAAACATACAGAGGCCCCAACCACTAGTAGGCACCATTTGTGCTGGACATCTCTTCTAATTACCTTACAGACAGAGACAACCCCAAGGAACAGCAAAGCAGCAGAAACAATTCCACACAACACGGTAATGCAGAGCACAGCAGAGCAAAGTTAGGGGCTCCTACATCCCAACACAGTCACACCCATAAGACTATATTGACCCTTCACGACCCTTCATGGTTCATGCTCATCACATTGCAAGAATAAGATGTTACTTTTGTTTAATTCTGATGGTGTAAAAAAACCTGGTAATTCAAAAAACCCAGAACCATTCCAAACCAAGCTCTATCATTTTGCACAATATGCCATTTTCATTTCCTGCAATACTTGCAGGTGCCTAGTTTGCAGACCTGTTCGGCTGTATGCTTAACGCCTTTGGAGGTCAGTATTCTCTAACCGTCTTTGGACTCGTCACAGTTCGCAGGCAAGCCAACAGCACGATGAGGCTGAACGTCCTGTCAGTACACCACAAATTAAATTGAGGATTCAGCTTAATGAATGTTTGGCTCAGCTGGAACAGTTTTCCTGCTAAGCTAGTGAGCTTGCTTAATGCAGAGCATAGCAGAGCAAAGTTAAGGGCTCCTACATCCCAACACAGTCACACTCATAAGACTATATTGACCCTTCATGGTTCATGCTCATCACATTGCAAGAATAAGATGTTACTTTTGTTTAATTCTGATGGTGTAAAAAAACCTGGTAATTCAAAAAACCCAGAACCATTCCAAACCAAGCTCTATCATTTTGCACAATATGCCATTTTCATTTCCTGCAATACTTGCAGGTACCTAGTTTGCAGACCTGTATCCTGTGCGCTTAACACCTTGGGAGGTCAGTATTCTCTAACCGTCTTTGGATTCGTCACAGTTCGCGGGCAAGCCAACAGCATGATGAGGCTGAATGTCCTGTCAGTACACCACAAATTAAATTGAGGATTCAGCTTAATGAATGTTTGGCTCAGCTGGAACAGTTTTCCTGCTAAGCTAGTGAGCTTGCTTGTATGCAGTTTGGTTCAGGTCGTTTCAAATCCACAACTCACATCCTAATTTTAAGCATCCTAACAAAATAAAACAAATTAAAATTGACCCATTGCCATGGAATATTTACTTTTTAGCAATCTTTCTTTTCCAAAAGAAGAATGGTTTGTCGGAACAAAGACACACACATCTTCCCATTGTGACGCTAATGGGTATAACTTTACCTCTGCCAGCTGGAAGAGTACCGACTCCCCACAGTGCTTTACTGGCTCAGGACTTGACAACTGGGAAGTATTTGATGAGATCTAGGTTTTAAATGAACAGAGGAGAAAAGAGTTCAGTGGCACACAGGGAAGACAGAAAGGAAGGGAGAAAAACAATGAAAAAATTAAGGAGAAGGCCCTACTTCAGATAAGCAATCCCATCCAAGAAACATTTTACAGGCATTTAGAAGTCAGCAGGATACAAGCAAATACAGAATTTCTTCCTTAGATCAGGCTCATGGATTCTCTTTTATGTTTGTATTGTCCACAGCCAATATTCCATCATGCGGTGTGTTTTATGTGTGTTTTATGTGACTAAGTGAACAAGACATACCTGTTGCTTAAAAACAGGAACTGTGGTGGTCAAGGTTAAATAAAATTCTCCCAGAAAGCCCAGGCAAAATTTCTCATTTGGTTAGATACAGAAGAGGACCATTTGTCCTCACAGGCACTGCTTGTTTCACTTTCTTTAGGTAGAAAAAGGAAATAAGACCTTACATCTGGAGATCAAATCTAGCCTTCTAAATAGATGTTGGTGTGCCAGCACCAGCGGTCAGTAAATAACTACCACTGCACTTCAGGGAATTGCTTTTGCAGCCGAAGTTTTCTGACCTGCTTCCAAGTGCAGCATTAGGAGTTCACCAACGCAAGAATCAATCATTATTTCTCATATTTGACATTTCTTAGCATGGCATTACATGGTAGTATTTGACCTGGAAGCCTTGAAAAGCCCTAAGATTAGGGACAAGACCACCAGTGTTTCCGTGGCATCTGCTTCATCACAAAAGTCATGCTTATGACCATGACCTTTCAGATGCAAAAATTATCAGCTTAGTCTTTCTCTTTGTATTTAGTATCTTTCTTTTGAACTAGATTATTTGAACAGCCTGCTTTTCAGTTGTCAAGAAGATTCATTACACAAAATCCCAGAACATCCATTTTACTGCAAGCTATTTGAAATATGGTGAATAATACTTGAATATGCATTAATAATGATTTTTAATATTGAACTAAAATGATTCAAAATCCTCGTTTTGCTTTGAGACAGTTCAGTGAACCTACTCAGGACCCCACTGGAGTTAAGTGATCTCGTACACTGCACTTTGCAGGAAGAGGGCCTCAACTTTTTCTCTTTCTACCGTAATACATTCTCAGCTCTTTTCAGTGCAAGATGAATGGCAGAAAAGAGACAGAAAAACACCCACACACTGAAGCATAACCTGAGAACATGCAGGCATATCTTGCCTCCTGACGCACAACGTGAGGAAAGCGTAAAGAATTTAGTTTTGATGAGAGAATGGGTGCTCCTAACAAAATGCAAGCGAGATGCATGTAGTACTAATAGAAAGAGAGGAAGCCAACATTTCACTTCAGCAAAAAAAATCTCTTCATACTCAAAAAAAGAAACTGCAGGAGATATAAACTTAGAATTCATTCTGCCAAAGTTGCTGGCCAAATGTCCGAAGTAAGAGGATGGCTGATCAATCAGCTCTCAGTGAGATTACGGATCTCATTCCCTGTCTTAACACCATCTTCTAGTTTTAATCAGAACAACCAGAACTTGCAGTAGCACAAGCACAAATAGCCCCTTCTTATGTAGAGGTTTAACTTGGTGATCATTAGGATCAAGTTACTACCTTTTTTACAACGCAGGTCAGCATTTTATCTACTATATTACATTCTAGTTTTCATAAGAAGCATGTGCCATTTCTCTTCTACTTTTCCATTTCTCCCCCAGAATAGGCATTTCACTTCAGCAGGGATACTTAATAATTTCAGTATGTAGGCAAACCTCAAATATATTCATCTATTTTACGTAATGGCTTTACCTGGGAAGATTACAACTTTGTCTAAGGGAAGGCTGGAAGATAAGATACTGACTAGCTCTCACACTCCCAATTTCAAGGCATTCTGACCAAAAGTTTTGGATTCAAACTTTCTATTCAGCACAGAAATAAACAGAAAGGGTTGCCCGTAAGCCTGCTCAAAGTGAGTATGTGAGAACACAGCAAAACCATTCTCAAGCATGCATTTTTCTTAAATGCTAATAACCTGTTGGACTAGCAAGGAAAATTCTACCTTGTCGCATGCTGCATCTGATTATTTTTTTTGATTACATCACTTAGAGAAAAACCTCAGAAAAGCACATGAAAATGAAGAGTTTGGGGTTTTTGGCCTCATTTTGTTTTTAAGATGGTTAAACTAGCAATTTTATTGCTTCCACTCTCCGGAAGCATTTTCTTGGTTTAATAACCGATGAGAGCTCAGCTAAGTAAATCCAAAAGGCACTCTTGTTTCTTTTTGACGAAGCAGTCATCACCATCTGTTCGCGTTTGCCAAACACATGTCCAGTAAGACCAAGAGAGCAAGGGGTCCCATTTGCTCTGTTTCCCTCCCATGGCAAGTAGGATGACAGCAACCAGCCCACGTGAGCAGACAGCTTGCAAACAGCCACCATGCTAAGGAACACAGCCCACTGCCCAGAAACCACTGTCCTATGTAATGGTTCTCCATAAAGGTACAAATGAGAAGGACAAAAGAAGGACCTGCAAGAAGGATTCTGCAAGATCAGAGCAGAATGAGAAAGCCAAGAGCGTAACTTGGCAACACTCCAAAATTTAAAAAACCCAAACTTTTGTGGGGATATCACACCATCTTGGAAGACCAGTGCACCTGCCTGCGCGCCGGCAGAACCCAACAACGTCTTACTCCTGACATTTTCATTGTCTGTTGTGGCAAGCCACTGGGCAGGCCTCATTAGCCATAACCTCAACAGTTTTAATTGACGACTATAGCACTTGGGACAGACAGACAGATGAAAGGCTAACCGAGGCTGTAAGGAAGAAAGAATCCCATGCTACACCTACAAATAATGAGCTGTTTCTGCGTGACAGGGGACTTGTACTCCTGGGGTAAAGGTGTCCATTTTAAATGACAAATCTACTCAATGGGATCGCTGCCTTCACAAAGAGGCACTCCTACTCACTCTGCTGCAAAGGCGGCAAAGAGAAAGGGAACATATGAAGAACACCCAAAACTGAGCTGGGACGGCTGCCAAGAGTCTCCAGGCACATCAGACTACAGCATGGTTCACATTTCTTCACAGGTCTACTGGCTACTGGCTAAAGAACTACTTTGCCTCCCTCCCTCTTTTCTTTTTGTAGCGCTGTACGTTGCTGACAGCAGCCTACTGCAAATTGCTTACCATAATTTAGCTTACTAAATGCAGTAATGTGCTCGTATAGACAGGAGCCAGTGAGAAGTGGCACAGGAAGGAACAGGGGTTTTGCCAAACTTGACAAAGACACCCTGTGCAAATGAAAGCCCTTGTATTTGGAAGAGCACAAGCAGCTTGAATAGCGGGGGTGGGGGGAGAAAGCTTAAAGAGGTTCTGTGGCATTCTCAGTACTTTCTCCTGGAAGAACCTAAATGAAATCAAGGTGCAATCTTCCTGATTTCTGTCCCTTATTTCCAGACACTGAAAAAACAACCAAAAAATACAACCCCCTCCAGACTGCACACAAGAAAAAACGCATTAACCCTGACTTTAAAACTGTCCTCTCCGGCTTCTAATTAACTTTCTAAGCACCTCTTCTACCTAACATTTGATGATTCATACATGCACTCCCATGTGCCAAATGAGCTGGCTCAGTGTAGTGGTATGCAACTCAATGCACTGCCACATCTGTACGACAACTTTCAGGTTTGTTGTTTGTTCATTTAGGAGAGGAACTGATTTTAGGTTCTGTGAAATTTTGAAAGTCAGGTTTTAAAAGACGATTTGAAAATGTTGTAGTAAAGGCAACCCTGTTCAACTCTGCAGATATCTAAAATTGCTGTTTAATTAAAGTGTAAGATGGCTAAGTTTTTTGCAACTAAGTTATCAGATTCACTCGTGCAAGACTTTGCAATAAAGTTCACAGGAAATGTTCTCCAGCTTATGTCTTTTACTGGGTTTAAAGGGTTGGCCTCAGCACACGGCTTCATCCTGCTCAATTCCACTAATTTTCTCAAAAGAACTTTCCAATTTAACTTGTAACTTTAAAGAAAAGGTGGCACATATGCAAACATCTTCATGACTAGAGATATTAACTCTACTGTATCTTTTATAGGGGTATTTGTATTTAGGTATTTTACGGCACCTGAATCAGTAAATTGGTTTTTTTCTTAATTGAACCTCCTAAGAAATACATCAAGGCCCATCCCAGCCAAGCTAAAAACACACAGTACACAACTACCTTAACATTTAACAGAAGAAAGAATGTTGTATGTAGTCAAACCTCTGCAACTACACGGAATGACGAACAGGGTATCTTTTCACCTCATTATGCTCTTCCACGATAGCACCAGCTCCAGTCCCAGTCTTCTCAGACACACCCTGAATACACATTTAGCATCACTGATTCTGTGAGCAGTACCAGACTCCCCCCCACAAATGGGCCAAGAACAGTATAGGTGTGGAAAATCAACTCATAGAGGCACATTAAACACATGGGAGAAGAAATTCTTAAAAGCAATCTTTAAGAACTCCAAATTTTCAATACACGGACAAAGGAGGAGAACTGACATACTTAAGGGTAATTTCTTTCTAGGCTTTCTAGGTCACTACCTAATGATGCTGCTACATATCCTTGTAGCTGTTGTGATAAGCTTCCTTCGACCTGCAAGCTTATTTTTCAAAGGATTCCTGCCTGTAGGGCAGTTGGCATTTCTGCAGCCTCTTCCATGGGCAGTGCATAGTGTCATTTCAGAGTGTCTTTTATTTGTTGTTTTCCTAGATGTAAATTAAAAGGCCATTTGGAAAAAAACATCTGCAGTGGTTTTTTGGTACGGAAGGCCAGGTAATATTCACAAACCCAGTATCTTTTGTGTATGCTACAGCTGGTAGAACGGGCCAACATCTCGTCCAGTCACTGGTTATTCCCCCCACGATTTTCTTAACACAATGCTGTCATGAAGGTAAACATCTACTGATGGGAATGTCTTATAAGACAGGGTGCTTGGCCATTCAGTGACAACTCTTGTTTGTTCCTTGCTTCCTCCCATCGTCCCCCACCGTATTTCAGCCATTATACCTCAGCAAACTGAAACAATGCAGTCTCCTCGGTTTGTTTTACAGCTCCCGGGACTCCAGGCTGTGATGTGCTCAAAGATATCTGTCAGGAAAACAATGATGTTTGTATTACCTAACTCTTCAGTTTCAATATCAAGCTTCAACATGCTAAATTTCTGATCCATCATACAGAAAGACTCCTGGTACCTAAGAACATGCAGATGAGTCCCAGCACACCTGTACGATGAACAGTATCTGCCTTCCCAGGAGACACGTAAATGGGTGATGGGTGAAATAGTGATCTTGAATAATTTTTCACAAGGAAAATCTTCCCTAGGATCAATAGAACAGGCTAAGACTTTTTTGAAGGGCTTTTATTTGCCCACTGATATGTCAAAAGAGGGTTAGCAACAAAAATGAACACTATATTGTGTGTCACAGTTCAGTGAAAGACCTGAGACTGTAGAATCATGGTGCCGACAGAGGACAAATTGCTACTTAGGCACAGAAGATAAGCGTGGTCAGGGACACAACACATGCAGGTATTTTAAGAAGAGATACCAGATCCATCCCAGACACTGATGGAACTGCATTTTATACTGTTTAACTTGTGTCAGTTATTTTTGTTGCAAATGACACCTCTGATTAATGTTAGACCTAGGTACAGTAGCAATTATTTTGCCATTGACACGCATACCTACCATGCACTGTTTAGGTGCAGCCTCACTACAGGCTGTTTAATATCCTTGAAAAATAAGACTAGCTAATATGCATTTCTAATTACTGATTATCAGTGAGCTCCTTCTAAACTGCATGTTTTAGCAGTGCACATGAGCTTGTTTCCTGGCACCCACTGAAGCTCTTCTTCAATGGGTAAGGAAAAGCCAGCGGTCACAAGCGCTTAGCAAGAGCGTATCTTGCAGCACACAACACAAGTCCTGCCTACCACCACATGGCTCTGGCACTTCCTTCTCGGGCACTGTAAAATGAACTGAAAGGGTTCAGTGAGCTGGTATTTGTCTTACTCTTTAAAGGACTTAGCAGTGAAATTCAAGAAACAGACCGTTATCAAGAGGAACTACACAAAGTATTACACTGCTCGACTGACAATACAACTGACAGTTTAATATGCAAAAGCATCTTAGAAATACTGGAAGATGGATGTTGAATTGTTACCACAGAAGTATCATAAGTGACACTCGAGTTAACCAATTTTAAGAAGCTTGTAAGTATTTCTTTTCATTACTGGCAAACCAGGCATTTCAATTTCGTCTTCCTAACAAGAAAAGACAGCAGGCTGTTTAAGAGCCTCATCACAGGTTATGTACTTCACTCTGGCCATTACCTTTAATCAGAAATAAAGGATCAGTGCTTTAATTTCTTTCTAATACATTTTGAAAGCCTCAGATCTTAAGTTGGAACTCAAGGTCTTGTGGGTTGATGTTCAAACAAACAAACAAACAAATCACATCTTCTGTGTGCTAGGATCCATGCTGTAAGTGATGGTGTTTAGGGAGGAGTATGAAGGCGCACACAGCAATGAGTATTAAAGACACGGGAGTCAGATTCACGGCTGGTGTGAAAACAAGTAATAAAAAGAAGCCCCTGCTATGACAAAATTTCTTTCCATATGCACTTACTCAAACACCACCCAGTGTCCTGTACAATCAATATTTACACAGCTAAATATTTATATGTCACCTGATTACGAGTGTTTCAAAAACTGGAAAGATATAAACAAGCAAGTGATGCTTGCAGAGGGCCAGGACTCTTTGCAGCTTCATTCTTGTCTTGCAACTTATCCCAATGAAATCCATTAAAACTTTGATGAAATAGTGTAAACTTTAAAAAAAACCAACAAGCAAACCAAACACCACAGTTGCACTTCTAGCAACTACTGGAAATATGTTGACAAAAATGTTGTACATTGCACAACTAAAGCATAATTGCATAGAGCTATTTGGTGGTTATAGAACAGAAGAAAATTTTGGAAATTCCAGAACCAGTTATTTTTGCTGGAGTCAACAACTAAAGCAGCCACAATAGGTAAAGCACATAATGTAACATCCAAATAGACACGTTAAAACTTTAGTTCCTAAGACTAGTTAAAAACTCAGTGCAGGAATTACACATCTCTAAATTACTGCTTAAACCACAGATCCATTATTGCATTACGATTTCCACCATGTTCCTAAACACACGCTCCTGCACTTCAAGTTTGACCTAGCCGATAAATGATAAACCTAAAAAGAAGGAACAAATAAAAGCATGAATTTTAGTTAAAGATTTTTGATTTCTCTTTCAGCTGAACATCAGATGCTTCTTAAAAGGAAACACTGGGGAAGACAACCCTTTTTAAAGAAACTCACCTCTGCAAACTGAAACAATGACAACTTCTGACAAGCTTCCGTAGAATTAGTCGCATCAGATTGGCAAGTACGCAAGAAAACCTGAAACAAGGACTGTGGAGAGTAAGACCTCAAGAGTGTTTCTTCCAAGCTAAGAACAAGAGCGAGCAAAACAAAATACCAGGCAGCAGTAACACAAAGCAGTCTTTAAGAGAAGACGGACAATCTAATGCTTCACGGTCCTGGACAGATTAAATCAAATTAAAAGGTGAAAACATAGTTTAGCGCCTATTTTAATGTATTTGACAATCACCTAAGAAGAGAGCACAAAAACACCAGGATTTTTTTTTTTAATTCCAAACTTTGCAGAGGAGTTTTATGCAACAAAATACTAAACTGATGATTTTGGGCTACCTACACAAATACCCTGTATTAGGGACGCTATCAACACTGCCATATCTGTAATTTATACTACCATTCTGAATAAGAAAATTATTTAGAAGCTAAAAAACCCAAGGTTTTGAAGACACTGAGCGTTGCTAAGTGACAGAAATACTTATTAGAAAAATAATCCGCAGTCACCGAACAGCATGACCGTAAGTAGTTAAGGGTACCACAAGCCTAAAATTCCTCAAATAATCTACCTAAACACCCATTTAGGGGTGCTTATGAGAAGCAGTGCAAGAAAGAGTCATAACTTCTGAAATCAAATTACAAAGAAATTACTGTTCAAAAACAACAGTCTTAGGTGTACTATTCTTATTAGCCAGAAATGTGTTAATCAAACATCATTCTGTAAAGGAATTGTATCAAATACGATACATTCATTAAATGTCACATTTGACTATAAAAGATTTACCTGTGTCACACCTAGAAGCATGAGGTACCGTTAGTATAAAATAAGGCATGTAACATGGCTTATAGGAAACTTTTCCGTTTCCCCCACTCCTAGGAAGGAGGCTTTGTGGGATTTTAGCAAAAGTAACAAGATGGAATTTTTTTCCCTAACAATTTTTAATTTTTCATGAAATTTCAGTTTCTTTAAAACATTTCAATGCAAATGTGGTTTTATCTTATTTATTACCAAAACAAGAATCTCAATAGCCTTTATTAGTGAATGAACACATGAGATTTAGCTAGCAACTGCATCTGTTGCCCATAAGCACAAAGCACCACAGAATAAGCAGGCCTCCAGTACACGCAGCTTGTACTGCTGCTGCCGCTGCCATTTGTCCAAGATGCTTAAGCACTGCAATAGCCCCAGTGTGTTTTGTTTTGGGAATCTGCTACCCATACTCCCCTGAAAACACTAGATCCAGGTGTAGCAACCCACAGGCCAAGAGGAACTATACCACACAACTATTTGCTTACGTACACAGTCGAACTTGTTTCTTCCCTGTGTCATGAATGAGTGGTTTAGAGGCTGCTTAAAGAATCACCGTCAAAGGTATTAGCAGAAAGTGATTTTAATCCACCACCACACCCTGCCATAAAACCAAGCAGTAAAAGAGCCTCGTATGATCTATCCTTCCTTTATATTTATTAAACACCAAGCAGGAGGTTTTGTCAGTGTACTAGGGGAGTACACCAACCCAAAGGGTTACAAATAATGTATTTTTAAGGCCTGTCTTTTGCTTTTTCAATGGTTTGTGTCACTGTTTTCACTGATGTAATGTTTATCACTGCTTTTCTCATGCTTCTGTATTGGCTAAGATGTCCATGCCTCAGCAGCAGTGTGGATAGTACTAGAGACGCGTAACAATCTTGCTGCTGTTGAGTGACCCGCCTCTGAAGACCTGAGTCTCTGCACTGGTGTGAAATATATAAGGATGCTGCTTGCACATCTGAGCGCTCATTTGGTTATTTCAGGCCACTTCACTGGTGGGATTCTCCCAGGAATAGCCAAACGTGGGATTTAGTTCCCAATGTCACTTAAATTTTCCACAGTTCGACCAGCTGCCTTACGTACCTTAGTTTGTGGTGTCAATTGAAGCAGTTTGTTCACAAGCGGTGCCTACTCGATATGCCATACAGAAGGGCACTATTTTGCTTAGGAGAAGCAATGTGAACGAGGAAGCTGTATGAAACCTCTCCGCTCCTCGAGGCCGGCACTGCAGGGCCACGCACGTCAACTCTGCCCACACGCCGTAACGGAGACCGGAGCTTCCTTTTCCTATCTAGGGGCACGTCCA
>NW_009231187.1:577-931 GCF_000690835.1 Fulmarus glacialis | reverse complement strand
AGCAAAAACCAGCTCTGATTTGGGGGCCATTGACCCGCTCCACCCCAGGAGCACTGTGCGGGAGCGGAGAAGCCCTCCCGAGAGGGGCTATTATGGCTCAGCCTCCGCAACACCAGCACTGTAAGGCGCTTGCTCCCCAGGCGGGTGCGGAGAGGGAGGACGAGTCTTCTCGCTGCCTTTGAGGTCACGTGCTGGGGCCTGTTCACCTTGTGGTACAGGAACCACAAGTCGTGGAAGGTGTGAAGCCCAGTTTCTTACAGCTTGGCATCTAAAGGACAGATCTTTGGTGCCCAGTAAGTAACACAGAGGTGATTTTGTGGTTAGAACAACCATACATTTCTGTCCTGGTTTTGG
>NW_009231187.1:0-206 GCF_000690835.1 Fulmarus glacialis | reverse complement strand
TTGGTTAAACCCCTTCCTGCCGATGGGAAGTAATGAATTAATTCCTTGGTTTGCTTTGCTTGCGTGCGCAGCTTTTTTTTATTTATTAAATGTCTTTATCTCAACCCATGAGTTTTCTCATTTTTACCCTCCCAATTCTCTCCCCCATCCCACTGTGGGGGGAGTGAGTGAGTGGCTGTGTCCTAGTTTCGGCTGGGATAGGGTTA
>NW_009231186.1:0-128712 GCF_000690835.1 Fulmarus glacialis | reverse complement strand
TCTCTCATTTTCTCTTATTTACTGCAGCTCAGTCAGATCCTGGAAAGAGACCTGTCAGTTCTAGTTGTGTGCAGCTCAGTGACTTTCAGGAGACACTCTTGCCGCTGAGCATTTTTTTTAGCTAAGAACTAAGGAAAAAAGCACAGAGCCAGGTCCCTGTCTTGCAAAGAGTCACACAGCTTGATGATCTGCTCTTCTTAATGCAAAAGGGCAGACGGAGTATTCCCTTCCATTTTTTCTACCCAGTTAGCTTGACTATAAATGTGATTGCACTGATAAACGTCCACAGCAAGAGATCATTTGCCCAAACTAATTAACTGCTGCCACCAAATCACCGTGTAATATTTTCACTAGAAAAGCGCAGCCGACACTGCTGTGTGACATTTAGCTTTTAATTGCACTCAGTCACTCGCAAAAAATTTTTAGATATTATTATTTGTGTTGGTTAAAGTTCCCCCTCTAGACAAAAGATGGGCCCTGTCAAATGCCATCGTAGGAGCACTACTGCACTGGGTTAAGAAGCTGCTACTTGACTCCTGCTGCAGCAGAGGCTGAGGTCAAGGGGAGCTGCCCAAGCAGTCCACAGGCCTTAGCTGGGCTGCACTCAACACCAAGGACTTGGTACACTCTGGCTCCCCCAGCTCCCAAGGGAAGAGGACATGAGAAGCAGGGGATTAGGACAATCTGATGCAGCACAGCAGATCAAGCAGTCACTGGGGCATAGCAGGGAGGGAGGAATGCTTAGGGCAGGAATTCATGCTGAGCAGAATACTCCCACTCAGCCTCATCTCCAGCCAAGAGGAACAGGGAGCAGGTCAGTTGGAGGGAGCAGAACAACTCTCAGCCTACAGCTCTCACTGGATTTCAAAAGATTTTGACCAGCAAGGTTTGCTCTGAGTGATACTCACCTGTGCAAACAATGACAGAACAGCTGCATTGGATCTTACTCCAATTAGCTCATGGCTGCTCACTAGCCAATTGTCCCAAGAACAGCAGTTTGCAGTTGGAGCATGACTTCTAGCCTCACTTCAAGCACCATTAAGAAATTGCTCTGGCCAAGTTGCAGTTTGCATTTTACTCTCTCAACAAATCTGCCTGTTGATTTTGCTCTAACGCAGCACCATACCTGTGCTGTGGTGTGGAGACCAGAGAATCCAAGGGCCTGAAGCCACTCTGCAATACAAGTCACTTAGCTGATGCTGATAGTTAGGACCAGCTAAGAGTTCAGTTAGGTTTGCACCAAAATTTTACTGCTCTCCTCAAACCTAGGATGGGCAGCATACCAGGGCAGCAAACACAATAGCTTTTTGGGTTGTATCACATCTAGTATATCGTGGCAACCAGAACAGCAAGGCTGTGCCAGGGTCAGGAATGAAGCAATTAATTAAAGGGAGTGTCTCAGCTTACAGTCACAGCACATGCATCAGGAAGCACAAGGTGATTTTAAAGTTTTAATTCAGGATTGGAAGGATCTATACCCAAGTTAGCCCACAATGACCTAGCTCCAGAAGGAGCACGGATACATCAATTCACTGTTTCAGCCAGGTTGATTAGCCAGGCTGTTAATCACTGTCCCTGTCACAACCTGGCTACCAAGGTCTAACCCACACAGACATATCTGCTCACGCGTAACTACCTTGGAAGTCTTTAACAGTGCTCTGTTTTGACAGGTGGAAGCTAACTTCCAAGCTTTCTATCCACAGATCTTTCCAGGAAAGAAATACCAAATTCCATTTAAAGTTCTGGTAAAAGAGGGCCCACAACAAAGCAAAATTGAATGTCACAGGCTAAACTGTGAATCCTTTGCTTACCTTAGTATATAAATCCCCTCTGCAGTTGCACCTTGTAAACCACTGACATGTCACAAGTGAGTAAGAGCTCAGCGGTCTGAGTAAGTGGATCCCAATTCATACTGGGCCACACCACAGTCCGGAGCAGAATCCAGCCTGCCTCCCAGCCCCAGGTCCTAGAAACATGATCTCCGCTGCCCTCTTATCTTTTGCCCTGTCTTGAACTTTACTCCCATTTTCAGTACAGCCTTGAAATCAAGCACAGCAAGTGGGGACTGTGAGCTCAGAAGATGTGGTAGTTTATACAGTTTTCTGATCTTGCTTAAGCAAGCAGTGTTTTGAAAGAACTGGGAATTATGTGCCAGAAAAGGGTGCTCAAGCTCCACACTAATTTTAAAAATAATCGAGGAAGACTTCCTCTATTTGTTCATATGATTTAAGCCATGACTCCAGCCTTGCTCTCCTCCACATAGTTTTTAGTGAGGAGAAAGACAAATGATCAGCAGCACAAGAACTCAGACACTTCCTGGAATTGTTGGGGGTTTAATGCAAATGCATAAAATCCAGGCACTGCAGAGCTTTTTGCAATATAATCCCAAAGCTGCTTACAGGCCAACTCAAAATAAGATTGTTGTTGTGCCTGCCTGGTTACAATGAACATGCAATAACCTCTCAGATGCCGGTGCCAAAGAATATGAATTTACCTCAATGTATATGTTTTATATACAGCAATATGTTGCCATTAAAAAAAAGCTCCACAGAAGTCACATCTTAGTCATGGTCTATAATCTCCCCTTGGAAACCATTTTGCTGCCCATTTACTCAAAGAATACAATTACCTTTTGCTGCACAAGGTGCTCAATATGAGCATGTTCCAAAAAAAGCTTTGAATAGCTCCTTGTGTTACTAGCATGCAAAGAGACTTCACAGTGGATCACACCACCACTCTGCTAGGCAATTTAAGGACACAGACCCTCTGCTAGGTGGGAGTACAAAAGGGGACAAACTGTGATACAAGGCTGACAGTAGAAAGCAGAGACAAAGCGATTTGCTGGTAACAGTACTGAAACCGAAGCAAGATCCCCTCATTCTTACCGCACCACTAACTCACGAAAGCGATTTGCTGGTAACAGTACTGAAACTGAAGCAAGATCTCCTCATTCTTACTTTTGTAGGTTTTGCTGCACCACTAACTCACATATGTCATTACCTGCAATCACACTCAGACAGGACTAAATATTAATTTCTATCAATTCCCCTGCTGCATTCCCCAGTAAAATAGCTCTTGGAGCTCTTACCATTGGGAGAAAGACTCACAAAACACTGGAACAGGCTTCCTAGAGAGGTGGTGATGCCCCAAGCCTGTCAGTGTTTAAGAGGCATTTGGACAATGCCCTTAACAACATGCTCTAACTTGGTCAGCCCTGAATTGGTCAGGCAGTTGGACTAGATGATCGTTATAGGTCCCTTCCAACAGAAACAGTCTATTCTATTCTATATCATGGCTTTTGTAAACAGGCCTGAAAGCTCACTTGTTTTTGTAATCATCTTATACAACTGCTATCAGCCATGACAGCATCCTTTCAGATTATAATGTCCTGAGACATGCAGATAGGAAAGACTTGCCTAAGGCTACTCTTCTAACCACTTATAAAAATATTAATAAAAATACCTAAGCAAGGGCTTGACTTTATTCCTATAGATTAAATGAAAAGGCAACTTTGCAAGAGGTCTGGCCAGAAGGATTACATTTTTATTGATCTGGTTATTGTCTGATCAGGTCAGCAGCAAGACTCACATTCATGCTATACAGCCCAACCATTTAAAGAAGATTTGCCCTCGTAAGGCAGACTCGCCTCACGGTCTGCTTGTACCACATAGACTGGAATGAGGCTGTGGATTGACAGGACTCCACTGTTACTGCAATACAACATTTGCAATGGACTAAAATTTGCTGGTTTGGCTGCACTTTTTCAAGCTGCAGAAGGAAGCCCAGATGGGGGAATGGCCACACGTGGTTTCCCTGAAGGAGAAAGCGTAGCAAACCCCTGAACTTATGCCTTGAAAAAAGGAAGCAAAAGCTGGGGTTTGCAGCATGTGGTAGTCCTTCCATTGCTGTGCATACCTCAGCTTTGCTTTCTCATTAGGCAGCAGCAGTCACCCAGAATGCTTGTGGACTCTTCTATATGCACAGAAAATAGGCATGACACCAAACCCAGCAAGCTGGTCACATACCCAGCAGTAATTACAATGGAGAAAGAAAATAGCAGGGAAAGACAATACCCAGAATCAAGTGGTGGGGTGCCAGAACCGCACACTTTTGTGCTTCAAAATACCCACAGAATCAGCTCTCTGTAATTCACTCTGCACATTATTCTTTCAACCCATACTCATACCAGGATAGCCCCTGATTTTGTTTGGGAATATGAGCACCTTGCCAACAGTCACGTTCGGGATGTGCATCACAAGCTTCCTAATGCACACAAGCATGCTGTTTCGCTAGCAGCAGGCCAGGATGTTATTGTTCTCATGGACTCATGCTGGCAAGAAGTCACCTCTCCACCCAAACCCACAAAAAAACCTCTCAAAGTTAGAATCTCATACTTCCCACTTTTCAAATCTCTCCATCTAGACACATCACAGATGCTGAACAAGCATCAGGCTTGCACAAACTGCAACATGGCAGTCCGTGGCCTGGTGGTCCTGTGCTTAGCTACATGTTGCTTGTGTTGGAACTCAAAATGCTTTCAGTGCCCCTAGGTTTATGCTGTCCCCATTCCCCACTATTTAGGCAACTTTGGATGAACCAGGAAAACAAAACATAAAAGAGAAAAAATAATTCTGAAGAAGCCTTTTCTAGGTTTATTGTAAATGCGTCAAGAGACTGTGGAAACATTCAAGTTGGGAATAACAGAAAAGCGTGGAGGTTTTACTTTAAAAGACTTCATTATGCTCATCCAGAAGAAATAGTTTAAAACAGATTGTAAGTCTCACCTATGGCTTTTTGGGAAGGGGAGGCAACAAAAGAAACCCACAATTTATCTTAGAAAGCCTGGTCTTAAAGCTGCCTCACTTTAGACGTGCAAAGATTTGGACTTATAACTGAAGTTTCCAAGACAAGTTAACAAAACATTTTTCCTGTGGCAATCCTTGGTGTATATAAAACATAAACCTTATACCTCTTGTGGATATATATATATCTTTATCGCACACATTAGGAGGCACCACCCTGTCTTTGCTACTGAAAGGATGAGTGCCTCTCCTACAAACCAAGGGTCCAGGAAAGAGCCTTAAAAACAGAAACAGAAGAGAGCGTTTGAGAGCAAGCAGTGGCAGATAGCTCCAGGCTGAGGCCATTACTGAGGTAAAGACGATTCTTAGCCTGTGCTTTCTATTTTTCTGACATTGCTTCAAATTTTCAGTATCCCGGCTATAAAAACATTCCTCTTAGGAGTAGCATGGGAGTGAGAACAAAGAGAGGTCTCCTTCAATAGCATACACACAATAAGGAAATCCAAGCAAAGGAGCTCAACCCTATTACATTATAAAGCCTATAACATTTATGCCACCATTAATGTCATGTTACCTTGGCAGACGCAAAGACTTGCTTTAAATTTCAGCTGAACATGAAGTATGGCTAAAAGCACAAGTTGATTAGTAAATTGCAAGTCACAGTCTGTGTCTCAACCAGAGAGGAATCTGTCCACAGAATCTATGACCCTGTAACCTGGCTGGTATAGAATACGAATGCAAACATACCAGCCGACGATTAGTCCAACCTCCCATTCTTGCTAATGGGGATTTCTTGCTTAAACCGCGATACACAAATGAATTCTATTCTTTTTAGGAAATCAAAGCAAAAATTATATCCAAGTGTTCAAAGAAATCACCTAAACATGACAGCTGAATCTTGAACATCGAGTAAGAGTTACTCTTTTTAAATTGACTCCCTAGACAAGGTTAGTCCCATGCTGATCTCAGCACAAGTAACCAAGATGTGCTAGGAAGACTGGAATTCAGTTCTGTCCCTGCACAGCTTAAGCTAACGTACAGTCTCTTCCATTATCAAATCTGTTTAGCCTCCATAGACATAAATAAATCTCAAGGAATGTAAAGAATTAGGCAAGGCCATTAATAAGGGCCTAGAAGAGCCATATCTTCAATTTGACATTAGCTATAACTGTCAGAAAAGCATGCAAGATAGGGGCTGCCAGATGCTTTAACCCAAACATCTTATTTGTTCACGGTGTTTCTGGAAGAAATTTGTGGTTATGATGCAAATACATGGCAAGAGTCTCTTCAGTGCAAAAGGACCACTAAAAGATGGTAGTTTTAATTATCGCTTGACTTTGACATCCCCAAATCCCTGGCACTCAAGCCTTTTTTGCTCAGAAATATCTGGCTCATGGGTTACCTGAAGAGTCTCTTTGCTACACGATCACAAAAGCTAACAGGAGTCTGCAAGTTCCCACATGGGGATTTTTATTTAGGAAGGACATGTTCTTTGAGGAGAACTCCCACAGGTCAGAGGAAACTGAGGTTCTTTTCAACTGTTGGCATAACATTCACAAAGCACAAAGTATCCTTGTTTGAGGAAATAATCTTTAATGCCAAAGCCCAGTTCTCCTGGCACAGAGAAGGCCCCCGATGACAAGCAGAGCAATAGGGGCTTCTCGGAAGAGAAATGCCTACATAACTTGAGGGTGGGGAGGCAGAAGCTATTCAACTGGAAGGACAACCCTGGCACAAGGACAAATGTGTACAAACTTGCTGTAAGGAAGTTTAAGACTGGGAAGACATTTTAGTTGCAGAAGGCTTGTAACTCTCTGAGCAGGAAGGTCACGGAACAGCCTCCTAAACTGCAGTGATAAGGGCCGGACGATCTAGTTGATTTAGAGACGCATTCTTGGAAATAAGTTACAGAGGTATCCCAGAACAGAGTTGGCTGCAAGAGAAAAAGGACTATTCTTATTTGAGATTGTAAGACAGTGACTCAGCAAGTCCCTGATGGTCCTGTGTTTTCTTTTAAAATAAACTAAATATGACAAATTAAGGATTAGTCACCACTGAAAAAAACCAAACAAAACCAAAAAAAACTCATAAACAAAGCATCCAGGTTGGACACCTGTGCCGAACACTACTGCCTGTAAGGAGATTGGTTCTGCTCTGCTGCATGTTACAAACCGTTCCATATACCTTTCAGGATGCTAACTCCATATGCATAGGAAGAAGTGTAGGGGAGCCAATTGTTTTGGCAGCAGAGACTCAGAGTACTCTATCAAGCACTCTGTGCTCAGCTGTACCCTGGGCTACCTTTCTGACTGCATATAAGACATTCAAATCCCTGTCTTGGCACCCTCAAATAACAGGCACATAAAATCCCTTACCAATCAAGTGTTATTGGACAGTGTAGAGGAAAGGTTCATTAAACTGTAAAGGACCCTGAATACTTCAATATGCCAGGGTATGGCTCCAGCTTCTTTAAAACTAGTATTTTTAAGTACTTTGCGTACAATACTAAATCAATAACGTGTTATGATCACATAAATCTCGTAAGGAAATGTACCCTAGAATTTAATAAAGATGAAAGAAATAAGATCCACTTGTCATTTTATTTCTCTAGTCTAAATTGAATTGATCAAATTTCCTTTCTGCAGACCTCCACCCATCCAAGGAGAAGTTACAGGAAGGGCTATAACCCATGCCTGTACAGCTCTATCCTTTAACACGCCTCAGGGTGCAATATTTCTGGCTTACTAGGGGATATAAGACTGGCATCTTTTTCAGCTTTTCATGCAAGTCTGTGAGGCACTGCCTGCACTACAAAATTTTTTTCAAAGTGGTTTTGCCACAGCCATTTCCTGGTTTGATTCAAACCCAAGAGTTCTTTCTTGCTTCCTTCAAAGAAATTGATGAGTTCCACCTTGTAAAGGATGAGGGCAGGAGGGGAAAGGGTTCCAATCTTCTATTAATCTCTCTCTGTCCTTGTCCCATGGCCTTGTCCCTCATGCAAGGCTTTCCCAACTCTCCCTGAATACTACTGGTTGAGGACTCCTCTTTCTGGTAGGTAGTCTTTTGCCGTAAGACTCTTGGCTGAAGATCAGAGCTTACCCTAGTGAGCAGAGCACAAAGCAGAAAAAGATACTTTTCCCAAACTACAGAAGAGGCATGACTTGCTTGCTTGCCACCTCTTCAAACTCTGGGTGGGAGGCACTGGCAAACAGAAGCGCACTTGAGCTGCTGCAGGACTCCCACTTGTGGGCTGAAGCAATGCTATGCAAGCATAGAAACAATGGAGTCTTAATTACTGCTGTGCAACCAAAACAAGGACTGGAGTTTGAGAGCATGATTGATAAGCAGCTAGATATCAGACTGATGAACAGACCATCTGTAGTCTGTCAAAGAGCTAACCAAGGTCCATACCAAATACGCCCAACATACTATGTGCAGGCTGAAAAGTGTCCAAATATGGTATTCAAAAACATACAACACAAACAGAACATAGTCACAGCTGAAGGCTGGAGCTTCACATATACATGAAGTAACCAATTCAGAAGTACACAGCAGAAGGTGATAGCTTATAGGAAGAAATATAAAGAAACACTAGATAAGGAACTGACAATATACATATAATAGAAAGTCAAAGCCTAGACTTGGGCCACTGAACTGAAGGGCTTTGCTATCTATCATTTGGCCAAGAGCACAGTGTTATCTTTCTATCCACCATGCTATCTTGAATTGGAAAACTGTGTTACACTGAGCTTTGGAGGTGCTAAATAAGGCTAAATAAACCATGATCCCCAGGACTTTAGACCAGCCAACTACAGCCAGTAGGTGATAGACACCACTCTGCCATTTCAACAACAAACAGGGGAACAGAAGTAAGCAGGAGAACCAGACACACAAAGAAGCGGCCACTACAAATTTAATGTCTGTAGTCTAATGTCACCTTTCGCCCCCCACTAGTGTGAAAGCAGTAGGCAGCGAGATGACAGAATTGTGAAAAGACTTAATTTCTATTCAGAATTTCCCCTGTTGCAATTGAACCTACAAACTTACACAGATATTGTTAGGAAACATAGGTGAAGAGATCTTCTTTCTACCCCATCAATATGTATGATAAACAGCCCAGAACTGGTACCAGAGGAAAAAAATCCTTCTAAGCATCTTCAGGTTAGTCCTGTGAAACAGCTTCTTTCTTCCCTTTCTGTCTCAGGTAAATCATTACCTATTTGCCAGGATTGTCCCGTTATGCTCATGAATGGACTCACAACATGGAACAAGGCTGGTGAGAAGATGCTTTGCAAAAACTTCTCATGCATAGGAAATGTAAAGAGGTCTTTGAGGCTAGAATCCTTTCTGTAGAACAAAGCATCCGTGATAGCTTCATGATAAAGTCTGGATTGGAAACACTAACCTATTTTTCAGTGGAGCTGAGATTTCCCTATTTGGAATAGGGTGAGCATCCACCAAATTCTCCATAGGACTTAATGGAAGACAACAAAATTTTGCCTGAAAAGATTTGAAACTTGCTTGGAAAAAGTATTACTATGCATTACTTCTTTAGATATGTTATATAGCCCTGATTAATCAGTCCCCTTGTTTGCAGGGAAATTTTTGTCCCAGATTTGCAGTCAAGTTCACAGTTTTTTAGGCTGGCAATTTGGAGTTTATTGAATCACAAACCCTACGTGGAATTTTCTTCAGTCAGCTTGTTCTTTATTCATATGTGCATGTGTACACAACACTGGCTAACCTTGTGATCTCAGTATAATAAACTCACTGAAGGTATGCATTTCTCATACTATGCAGTCTTCTTGTGCTAAGTATTTTAAGACTTTTTTTTTTTTTTAAACAGGGGATTTTAATTCACACTATTTTTAAATCACACTACATTTAGCCTCAATAGCCCATTCTAGGCATTTTCATCTCACAGTAAGTCTTGTAACAGAAATGCACAAACCAGTGTTGTGACCGTGCCTTTTTATACTATGAAGAATTCTAGTGTTTGATTAGTTGTTTGTAACAATCTCAACTGTGTATTTCAGTCTGGCAAGGAAAGATACAAATACGTCTCAGAAACTGAAAACCAAAGAAGAAAATCCAACAGAAAACCCCAATGTTTTCCAAAGTTAAAATAAAAATATTACAAGAAAACTCAAATAAGGAATTTCGGACAGAAAAGATGGAATTAAATTTAATCTTAATTTTTAACAAAACCCAATATCAATATATATACTTCTCATATACTGATGATAAATATGATGCAAATGTAAAGTGATAACAGGGGAGGCCACAAATCCATGAGAATCCTTTTATACTAACCAAATTCCAAATCCCTCTGATCTGCTTTAAATTCCAATTTGGACTAGAAGGTTACATGCACACAGTGCCCCTGATATTCTTCAGCTGTAAAATCCTACCCACAACACTTGCTAGGCGAGCTTTAAATTTCCAAGAAGAATAAATTTAGATCAAAACAAGCAAACATGAGAAGTTAAGGGATATTTTTTTTTTTTGGTAGAAAAGATTACTATCTCAGAAATAACACATCAGCTCTTTAGGTAAAATGGTGAATGCAAAGCCAGATTTCGACCAATATCTGAACAGTATAGCTAGCAAAAAATGTAATGGTGTTGCAGTTTCTGTTCAACAGGGCTTTGGAATTCAACACTCAGAAGGTGGGAAATTAAAGTTAACTCATTGCTTACTATGGCATTGCATTTGTCTTCTCACTTCTCCAAAACAGTGTTCCACTGGTGCTCAGAAGAAGGGTATAGCAGCCACATATCACAGAATGAAAGTCTTACTCTCTTTGAGAAAAATTGACGTATCTCTGGTTCAAATAATCTCTTTCATACAGAAAATAGATTGAAAAAGCAGTGGTATACAAATATCATGCTATAGCTTTCCAGCAAGAGGGCAGCAAGGAATATGGAAAGGACTTCCCAATTGAAAGATATCCAGCTCCAAAGAGCTGTACAGGAGAATGCAAGCCATAGCCCACTAGGTACCAGCCAGCAGTTAGTAGTTTACTTCACAGAGATGACACAAAACTGCACTTTTGGCACTATCTTCTCCTTCAGCATCCTTTTGTCATCAAAAAAATTACAGAGTGAAATTACAGAACAAAACTCCGTCTCCATCATCACGTTACTTTAGCTAAGAGCAGACAACAAATCAGGTGATATGATGAAGGAAACCATCGCCTCTCCCCAGTGAAGTCAGAGAAATGACGTTTGGAGACAGTGAAACACTGTTTGTAAGGCACCTGTAGCTTAAGTAAGTTTCACAAGAGAAAAACACCAGTTCAGCAGATTTATAGAACTGGGACAGTATTTATGATTATAGAGATGCTACTACTAGTAACTTCTTGTCCTTGCCTTCAGTTTCCACACTATGGCCAACACTGCCTTCAGGACAGAATTGAATCACATAGTTGACTGATTAAGAGCCCTCAAACCAAGTCAAAAAGGCACTGTCGGGCTGAAGTCTCGCCTTGAAAAAGGATGAGATAAACAATTCTAAAATTAAAAGAAAAGAAGGGAGAGATTCACTGTAAGAGACAGGTAGTCAAATGAAATGTGACACGTCATCCCTAGAGGAAGGGTAACTGGCAGCCTGGCTGGCTTTTCCTCGTGACAACCCCAGGATGTAGGACTATCTCCTCACAGATAATAGAAAGAGGTACTATACTTGTCTGTATCACTACAGCCCAATTTAATTAGCATTCTGCTAAAGAGCTAAGTTTTATAATTAATAGTCATGCAAGAAAGCCAACAGCACAACAGAAAAGAATTTGCAGTGTTCCTCCAGAACTAGCTGACAAATACACTCCGGGGATCATTTTAATGAACATTTCCAATGAACATTTCTGGCTTCCAAACAATTTCCAAAAATATGGGAGGCAGCAAAGAAAATATTTGGTATTCATTTCTGCCTGCTGACCAACCTGCTCTTTCAGTTTGTTTGCCAACCTGCTATCAGATTAGGCATCTTATTTGCACAAAATGTCCATGTCAATTACAAACGAACTACTAAATTGTTCCCTTTGGACATCATGGATACCACTATCTAGGGGAAGAGGAAATAAGTTTGATTCACAAATGTTTCACAGTGATATGCATTTATCTCCCCACTAGCTATTGCACTGATATGCTCTGTCGGGTACTATCCCACTCTTGCAGAAACCAACAGGTTTTGGATTGGATCTATAATTCAGAAAGGTATGCCAGTATCAAAACAGTAAACCAAGGTGTGACTTACTCATATAGCATAAAGATCATTGATTAATTGAGGAAGAAATGTAATTTGAGGAAGAAATGTAGTTCAGCTGCCCAGTGCCAGACCATGTCCAGCTTCCCTTTTCAGACGACAAATTCCAGGGAGAGGTAACTGTGATTTGTTAAAAGGACAAAGCCTGAATTCAGCTGTCTGGCACAGGACTTGTCTTCACATTGTGGTTTGCTTCTCAGCTACTAACTACTAACACCTCAAATAAAGTTTCCTTTTTTTTTTTTTAAAAAAAAAAAAAAGTTCAAATAGACACAGGAAAAAAGCTCTTAAGAGTCCCGATCTTCATAGCTGTTTTCATGAGGCAAGGCTTTCCATTGTCTTGTAGAGCTTAACATCATCTCTTGTTTTAATGACTTTTTTTCTTCTTTCTTTTTTAAGATAACAGGTGCTCAAATTTGGCTCAAATACGTTTTCAGATTTATGTCAGAAGACTTGTTAGTTCCCTAAAATAAAACAGTCAGCGCAGAGGTATTCTGAAACAGAAGAGGGATACTTCTCCCCTCCACCAGTTCTAATTGCCAGTTATTCATGCACACACATCACCTGGCAAAAGAGATCAACTTGGAATAGCATGTCACTCTCAAAGTGAAGAATTTAACCTATTACTGAAGAAGTCTGTTGCTGTGATGCAGGCAAAGGTGTGGGACAGCAGCCACAAGAATACTTACTTGAAAAAGTTTAAATTAACTTTTAACTTCAAAGGCAGCCCAAAATTGAATTTTTGTACTAAGGTCAGCACAGCAAACTACAGAATCATGGCCAATGTGTGGGAATGAGCTAGTGAAGTTGGTCTATTCTCTAATGGAAGGAAAGAGTCAGTTTTGACTTCAGACCCTTCCCATCTTTTAGCCCATATAGACAACAGAACATTTCCCATTCCCACCTTCAGACTTATTAATGTGCTGCAGTGTTTCAGACACCACTTTTAAAAAAGTGGGTTTGTTTGAAGAAGAGCAGAGGCATCATTGCTAACAGTGTCACAGCAGCCATTTGCACAAGCATGACTTCTCTTTACTAACACTACTACAAAATGGAAAAGCTGTTCTTTTCCAGGGATACAAAACAAAAAGCTAGCCTAGTTGAAAAGTCTCCTTCTGAGGAGTTCCCCTCAGACTTCCCTTTTCTGCAGTACTAATTAGCACACTCCGCCTGAAGGTCTGTCCCAAAGGAAGCTCATACTCCACGAATTCCCTGTAGTGTCTGACAGGCAAACAAGGGATGTGCAGTCAGCTTCTGGAACCACATTATTAGTGATGTGTGCAGGAAAAACACTTGACATACTGGCTTAGGCTGATTCTGCTGGGGATGGAGAGAAGGATATATATACACACGCACTTCACCAAAAGCAGCACTAAATCTGCCTGTTCAGAATCCAGTCTCCAACTGGAATTGCTCGTGGTGTTCGTGACAACTGTGAGCGGAAGTGCTTACACCACTAGAAGGATGACCTTGCTGAAAGATGGATACCAGACCCAAGCTTGGTTTTGCAGAATAGGCCCTCTGGAAAACTGTATGTGCTGCTTCAGCAGTCACTAAGAAATCCAGTACTCAAAGTTCACAAATATCTGGACAGACCTGAAAGTTATTCCCCAGCAACCTCTCCTCCAAGACAAACCAGAGTGATTTTAGCCCCAGTGTTTCCAAGAACTCTGTTTCAGCTGAAAGTCAGCACTAGTTTCAACAGCCTACAACAGCCACCTGAAATCTCACTCTCTTTTGTGAAACCCCTCTGACTATTTTGTTTACCGCTGACCACCAATTGTATGCATCAAGCTCTCTTTCTTTCTAGTAAGAGAGAATTTGCAAGGAAGGACATTGTTCTTGCTTTCCCAGAGGCTATGATATTAACGGATATTTGGCCAATACTTGGTGATGAAGTAGTATGTCTGCGAAACTGGTTTAAATTATTGCAACTCAAAAACACTTCACTGATTAACAGCCTAATCAATTTGACTAGATCTGCGCTCAGAAGCACACATTATTTCTGACTAAAAACAGTGAAAGTGCTCACAGGTAAGGGATGGGAGCTATAAAACTCATGCATCATGTTAATAAGCTGTTGATAAATTAAAGTCAACAATGCCATTTAGCAAGAAGTCTCAGTCACCAAGACAGAAATAAACCACCAGAAAAACTATAGAAACACTCAAAGATTGCCTTTTTTTTTAGGCAAGATACAAGTTTATATTTAAAACAATAAAACCCTTCAGCCATCTTTACGACTGGATCTCCTCGTCTGTGTTGTCTTTTTGCTCAAAAGAAGGACACCAGCATCATGTAAAAGATGCCTGTGCATCTTTCTAGACTGTGCTCTGTGGAACAGAGCTGTCATCTCTGCATTTTATAACACTTGGCAGCAAACCCACATTCCTTGTGCATCACAGGCTTCCCATAAGGCCATCAAGTGTGTTGGATATGGACAGCACAGGGTTAGGGTTTCCAATTATAAACCCAGATCTTCTCACACTTTCTGCGGATGAGAGATGCAGATCCCATGATAGGCATGTATACTAAACATGTACAGGATATCTCAGTTCTGCATACCTTCGGTATCAGGGGACCCTCACTGTTTCAGGAAGATTTTTGACCCATTTTTCCTTGTGAAATCATGACCTACATTCTATGTGTAATTTCCAGAGTAATGAAAATACCTCAAAACCTCAATATAAATCTTTCTGCAATCTAATTCTGTACCTTACAGAGTCACCTCATCTGGTAAATCCAAAGGAAAACATGCTCAGCAACAGTCTAAATTTGTACCCACTTGCTGACCAGCTTGGAGCAGAAGGCACAGAAGGTGCCTGGGTTTAGACACACAGTGTTGAACTTGGGTTCAAACGCACTTCTCTCAAGAAGCTCTCTAGAAGAACCACCAGTCACCCAGAACAGGATGAAAACATTCCGGCTGCAGATCAACACTGTAGATTGAAACCGTCGAAGAGAAGAGCCCAAGGCATACATTCTAAAAAAATAAAGTAATAAATTACTCAAGAGGTAAATTATAATCTCATGGAAAATACTATAGCAAAAGGCTGCTCCCCAGCTTTAACGGCACCATAAAATAACATACCTACTAAGCAAAGCCTGATCAGACAATGTATTTTTCTTCAGCACATCTGAAATGTGCCAATGAATTGGTCTTGGCAAATGGTCTCAAACATGATCAACTAACCAGCTTTCCATAGGAAAAAAGCCAATTGTTCTGATGGCACAAAGCAACATAATTAAGCATTTACAGAATGCTCAGAAAATAAGATATGGCTGTAAATACCATATTATCCCTCCTCCCTGTTCTTTGCTTCACCAAAAATCAAGGTGGGGAGCAGGGGGATCAGTAGTAGAGAAGGGGTCACAACATAGCTCTATCATCTTCTTTTTCCTCATTATTTAAAGAGATGGAGCATGATTCTTGAAGGCTTCAGGAATTAGCGCAGGAATCGGAATCCAGCTTACAATGGCTGGTTGTTTTCATTCTGAAACACACATTCTAGTGCATCTACAGATATTAAAATAAAAATTCTGATTCTACCCCAGAATTGCAGTAGAAATGCCATAAATCTGAGAATATCTTGGTTATACTATATTGCCAACACTGCTTCCACTCTCTGCATATTACCTGGGATAGGGGAACAGATTTTGGTAGTTTCAGACCATACACAGGTATACCTCATCATCCAGCTCTAGTGATCCCGAGATTAGTTTGAAATTCACCCTCTTACTCTCAAGTTCCCCAGATAACTTTTTCCCAGCACTAATCCAGAAATAGCAAGTGGTTTCTAGGTGACCAGAGAATGAAAGGGGCAAAGAACTGTGGGAATTTCAGATAGAGCTTGTCTCTCTGGCTATTAGACAGTGAAAGAAGCTGAGAAGCCAAAAAGAGGTCAGCTAAAAAAAGAGCTATTCCTCACTCCGTTATGCAAACTGAATTTATTCATGTAGAAAAATGTATGAAAAAAAAAAAAAACAAAACCAACCAACTTTCCTAGCAGGACTGCTGTTGCCTATTGCTACAGCCAATTCCTCTGGGTCTGAACTCTGACCACTGGGAATTTCATTCTGCTTCACAATAAAACCACGAATAGTCTGTGCCACTGAATAGTCTGTTCTTCAGCAAACAGTCATGCTACACAATACTTCACTTTTTCTTTCTCTCCTTTCTTAAAAGAATGGTCATGCCTGCCTCTTTCATCAGAGATTCCTTTCTTTCTCTTTCAGAAATCAAAACCTAAATACCTAAAAATGAAAGAGGGTGAATCTGGATGAAAAGGAAGACAAGACAGGAAAGAGAGCCACAAGCTGATGCCTAGCTGCGGACACTAGAAGTCACACAGACAACTAAGAAGGAAAAGGTTTGATCACTTCATTTCAAGGTTAGCAAGGGCATGTCCCCAAATAGCACCTTCAGTTCTGATGGGAAGTAAGCACTTGAGAAACATTAGTAGGCTGCCAAACCCTTTAAAGTGTTCATCATCTGTTTGGAGAGCAGGTGGAGCAAAGGCAGAGGCTGTCTGAGCTGTCTACAAGAGCTCGCAGTTCTTTAGTCCTATTTAGGAAGGAACCTCTTGGGATGAATTGACAAACCTACTTCAGAGCCTGACAACAAGAAACCCCCATTTGTGTTTATCATGATATGGACACTTGTTCCTGAGGATAGGGCTGAGACAGTGAACATGCTCTGCATAACATGACTAAATAAAGTTTTCTTATCTACCTGAAAAGCTGATCCAACAGAGCTCTTCCATAAATGGTACCAGACCTAATTCTGTGACCCTACAGTAGTCACAGAGAACAATAAACGCACTCTTGCTCTTCCTGTAAGAGCTGCATCCTTGTAGCTCAATTATTTAAAGCCTTGAGTTGCATTTTTAAATTAAGAGTGGAAGTATGATCTTGAAGTAGGAATCCTTCTTATTGAAAGGTCTGGTAAGCTTATTTGATCAGAACTATCTATTTTAATTAAAAGATAATATTCTTCCTTCCTGTTAATTTTACAGACCTAATAAAATAATGGGAAAGTGATAGGTTGCCGATTAATACTTATTACACACCAAGAAATCCACTGATGTCTTCAACCGATGATCACATTCCAAACCATTATTGCCACCTCAAACATTGGAGGTATCTTTTTTTAAATCATGTTTTGAGACCTTGTTGTAAAACCACAATTACAAGCACTGAATTCCCCCAATCTTATTTCAAGTCAGGTTTCTGTTAATTTTGATCAGTGGTAACATTATAATGCCATGATATATCAGAAGTTCTACAATTGTGCTCTGTGATTGTAAAATACAATCAACTAAGATAGTATATCAACCTAAAATCAAGTGTAGTGCTTTCTTCTTCCAGTTAGCTGTCACTGTCAGGAATAAAAGCTAGATGGCCACTGACCCAAGACAGCGAGACATTGTCCTCTATCCTGAAACATGGCACCAACAGGTGTTTGAGGCATAAAGGTAGAGACTCTCGGGTAAAATACAAACAGGAGAATCTTGTCTTTTTATTGAAAGACATTTGAGTTTGAAACCAACCTTCAGCTTACTGTGGTGATGTGTTCTGCACAAGTGGAATTTAACTGCACATTTCACTGCTCTCAGTGAAGTCAACCAGAGCCAAGAACAGATGGGAGCAAGACAGAACTTGAAAAAATTTTTGTGCAATCCAAGCAAACCTACCAAATAAGCAAAAACAAAAATGCAGAAAGAGTTTACACAGCTTGTCCAATTTCTAAATTTAAAGCAACTCTCTCTGCAATGTACAAACTGAGTCCTGAACTTCTCATGTTCTTGTGCCCTTACTCTTCACAGGTCACAGTACAACAACGTGTAACAAAAAATTTAGTGCTTTCATAGTGAACAGTTTCTTCAAAGGAATGGGGAAAGCCGAAGTGGTATTTGTCACCTTAGGTTACATGGGTTTTGTACGCAGTAATAAAATTTCCTCAAAGTAAGAGCCTTGGATTTGTAATACACCTCCTGAAATCTTTGAACAATGCATTTGGTCTGTAGTATTTTCTCAAAAGTATTCATTTACTTCAGGCTTTGGGCTAGCTGATTAATTTTTTACTTCATTATAGTTATTTCTTCCCAAATATACTTTGCATAAAGATTCCCAGGCTCCTCATTTTTCAGAGCCAAGTAGTAAATTAGCTTCCCAGGTGCCAAAGTTATTAACTCTGTTTTCTGCAACTGTTGCAGCCAAAGTTCTGGAGTTCTGTCTGCCATAACATCTGGACAAAAAGAGCAAAATAGTTTCCTTCTATTATTGAAAACTGGAGGGATAAGATATCCCACTGGGTTTCCTCCTTCCATAATAAATTATGCCTGTCTTTAGATCAACCCTCTGGATTTTTCTTTCATTGTTAGCATAACCAAATTCCATAGCACTAAGGAAAATAGTATGGCTATTTTTTTTAGAACTCAGAACATAAATTAGCCTCAGAAAATGAACAAACTGAGAAAGTACATCTTTGTTTCTAAAGTAAACATTAATAAAATAGAAAAAAATCTGTCACACTGGCTTAGGAGGCTAATGCTTTCAGCTTCTTTCATCTCTGCTGTGGGTTTAAGAATGATAGCCCTTTTCTGTATTCCATCTTAGATGTCAAGCTAAGATTTTAGAGATGCTCTAAATGCAGTTCCTCAGGTGAGAGTCATTATCATTAAACATTCCTATTCGTCTGAAAGCAAAACTGCACAGATTTATTCAAGAGTTCAGCTGGCATCTGTAAAAAGAGGCACCAAAGATTGTTGGTTTTGGTTAGACAAAAATCCCATTTGCAACAAACATTCTGGTGCCCATTTAAAAATGACAGAGTGCCCTTTACAGGGACTTTCTATCTGTCCCTCTCTCATCCCAGGGCTAAGCCTAGGCAGCCCATCAGATCAAACAAAGTAAGAGTGAACACAAACAGGTGTTCCTTTGTCTCCCAGAAAAGATGTCCATATGTGGTGAGTATACTTAGACGGCAAGGCATTCCATATGTTCTTAGTCAAAGATGAAATAGATTTCACTCCAAACATGGGCTCCACTAAGCAATTACAGTCCTACTTCTGTTCATGGTAAGTGTAACAGGAAAGGTTACACAAATTTAGGTGGGTTTACATGTCCCACCAACCAAGGTCACACAACACAACCAGTAAGAGTGACAGAACCTCCTTCCAGCACAGACTGAACCCAACACAGAGATCCACCACCCTACCGAGAGCACTTAAAGTCTTTTGGTTACAGGTGTCCAGATAACACAGAACTTCTGGAAGCCCATGCATGGAAAATAATAGTTTCTTCGATCTCTTTTGGCATTAATGACCAAGACCTCAGCCTTAGCACATACAGTAACTAATACTGCTAAACCGCAGATGAGAACACAGAGGTAAACGGGGATTAGGGCTCAGATTCATCCAACTTAATTCCACTCAAGTTCCCATGCTCAAGGCCTTCACGAATGGCTAGCTGCCAGGAAATACCAGAGGATTTTCCATGGTAAGTGGTGGTCTTTGTGATCTAGCTAACATGCATGTGAGACATCTATCCACTGGCTCGTCTCTCCGGGGGCTGAACTATGTCCTTCCTCTGGCAAGTGTTCCAAAATGAAAAGTTAATGAGTAGCTAACTCCTTGATTTATAAGGGTTAATTGGAAACCTTGAGGAAATTACATTAAACACAACATTAAAAGCCTTCACTTTTCAGACACAGAAAAGCCCCAAAACAAAACCCAGTATTTTTCACTACCTCACAGTCTCTGCTGCTGCTGGAGAGAGAATGCGCAAAATTTGGAAGTCCAGCACAGGAATATGAGACATATGGGCAGAACTGAATTTCTGGGGCATCAATCTATCTCCTGCTATCACTAATAAACCTCCAAAAATTCCACCCATAAATGGATGCTTCATTTTAGAAATGAATTACACTCTTTGTCTGACATCAAAAAATAGCACCAATATAAATAAAGCACAGTCCTCCTCAGGAACTTACAGCTTTGTATGCTAGCTTCTGTATTTATTGCCTCATCGAGTGTGAAAATGTATCTGAAATGGATGCTGACCACTCCTTGAATTCCTTTCTGCATGAGCAATGCCAGAGGTTAAATGTCTCTGCCTGTGAGTCTGTAGGAGGGGATACAACCAGCTATGCCAGCCTGACAGTAAGCATATCCACTCTTAACCTGAGGCACATGATATACACCAGAAAGGTCCACTGATAGAGAGATATTCCAATCTTAGTCACAACACCCATGCTGTATTAACACAAATCTCATGCACGTCTTGTTTTGCCCTTACTTTATCCAGTCTCCCAAGCAACAACTATAACAAAGCAGAGGTAAGATTATTTTAAGTCATAAATTAGCATTAACTGCAAATAAGCTGACTGACCACCAAGTCTATGTATCACAAAATTCTTCATTGGATGCAGACCAAAATTATGCTACAGGCATAGTCTAATTAATATTGCAGAGTACTTTTCTCTCTAGCACTACGTGCTCTACCTGCAACTTTTCTGCATGTTTACTTCTTTTTTTACATTCCAATTAAGAGCTTCCTCTACCCCTAACCAATTAACTCATGCGTATTTGCATTTTAGTAACAGTGAGAAGTGGCCCGCTGTAAACCATTGGTATTTCCTGTTCCTGTCTTCACTTCTGTGTGCTCAAATGCAGCAAATTAATTTTTCTGATACCTCATGGTAATTACTTGTTCACAGAGCAAGTCACCAGTTTCAAATGCATTTCCTTGAAGTCCAGCAATAGGAGTTCTATATATCAAACAACTAAATGGATTTTATTTCATGCGGTTATAAGTCTATGTAAGTCTATATAAAGGCAATATAAAGGCAAAGCTATTAAAATTTGATTAAAAGTAGAATGTCAAAGACTAGCATGAACAGTTTTATGCAAAGTGTTATTGCATAGAGAAGAAAGTGAGTACAGGCAAGAGAGACACTCCCAACTTATGTCATATGTATCACAAATGCTACTTACCTACAACTGTATTCAGCTGCTGAAGGAGGAAAACTAATTTAATCAGTCATAAGGAGAGCTAATCACAGAATCACCTTCCAGAGCTTGAGGATCTCGGAATGCAAATGAGACACCTGATGTGAAAATCACTATTTTAGACAGTTTTAAGAGTCGAGCAGAGCAAGATTTAGTGAGTCAGAGCTAACTTCTCAGGCAAATTAGCTTTTAATTTTCCATGTCACTTTGTATTATGCAACTGTTTTGGAAACTTTCTCTTTCCTTAAGACAGCATCTTCTCACCTGCATACTATTCTTTCTTGCAGGAGGTGATTTCAGTTCATGGCAATACAAGCACAATAAGACCCACTGGAAAGCCTAAATTTTAATTCCAGGCGCACTTCTAAGATTCACTTTTGGAAAAGTAAAAGCTAATTGAAGTCAGCTAGCAATAGTTACAGGTTACTCTGAAAGTTGTAAAACATAAGGATTGGATCCACTTTGAGCACACAACACCTGTGTACTGACAAAGGTCTGATACCCTCCAGACAGAAAACCTCAATTCTACCCTCCTGATAGTTTATTTAGACTGAAACTGAAGAAGCTACACACATGTAACAGCAGAGGATACAACCTAGTGCCATTTACAGCCGTAGAGGCCAGTGGCACAGTGTTGAAAGGCGAGCTGAGTCAAACTCCTGCAGTAAAGCCATAGGTTTATTACAGGATGACCTATAAAAAGTTTAAGGTGCCTCCAACAGAGGTGGAGGTGTCTGGAGAACAGAGAGGATAGATGTGTGCGTCAAAGGTTTCATGGACCCAAGTAAAACTCAAGGGTCTCTTCCCACATACCCTTAACTAATCAAACTGAAATGACAGGTTGTATACATGAGCACATGAGATTGGTGTTCAACAATGGAAAAGTGATAATGGAGAAAGTTTGGGAGGAGAAGAGAGCTGACTGAAGCTGGTCATATATGGATGACAGGAAGAGGAAATCAGCATGTGTGAGAAGAACTGAAGATGGATCCCCAGTAACTGTAGGAACCTGTGAATCCACAGTAGGCAGACTGGTGAGTAATTGTGCAAGCAGAAAAGGTAGGAGCACAAATAAAGAGGTAGACCCTATGGATAGTGTAGGGGAGAACATGACACTGACAGAGATCCAGGACATGTTACTCACAAATGCTAAGGACAGCCAAGAGGTCACCTGCCTGAAAACATCAATACATTCAGTATTTCTATTATCATCTTCTGCACATTTAACTTCTCAATCAGAAGTTCCTAACCAGCCACGAAATCCCATTTCCTCACTGACGTCACAAAAGTCACTGGCTCCACAGAATATATCAATTAATTATTCAGAAGCCAGGGGACAGAGAGGTGACAACAAAACAAGACAGTAAAACACTTGGCTGGTTTAACTGTAACTAGTTGCCTATGTGAATCTGATTACAAAGCTTTATATTGCTCCTCCTGAATAGGCCTCCCAACCCTTAAATTCTGACTGCTAAAAGTGTTTCTGAACAACTCAAGATGCCAGCCATAACTGCAGCCATCAAACACATGCAAACTGGATCCACCAGATAACTGGGTGAAAACACTGTCTGTGTGAAACTGGTGAGAGTTGCAATGTGTAACTGAGCAAGTTTTGGCCAGGCAAAGTAGCTTGTGTGTCAAATGCCTCATGCTGCTAAATAATAGAGTTGGACTTTCTGTATAAGCCAAGTTGGCATCCTAGAATAGGGATGATGACATTTTTGCATTTGGCATTTTCTGCTTCTGCACTATCTCAAATTTTCCACTGCAGCGTCAGGAGAGATTTCTATCTACTTCCGCTTAAAGAAGCCAGATAAGGACAGCAGTTCTATACCTTTGTTATCTTTATAAAAAGGTTAGTTTGTAAACTGCCTTCATTTTCTAACAAAGCCAATGTACAGCTCAACAGAATATATATCCAAGTTCCCAGTGATTTCTTCACCTTTTCCGCTACCAAAACGGTGAGCATGCTTACAATAGTCACTTGGTCCCAATCAAAAAAAAAGAAAGTGTTCTATATTGCCATTGTGAGATACAAAAAGAAAATGTTCAGCAGAGACATGAACTGAAAGCAGCCAATTGGCCTTCCTTCCCTGGGTGAGGTTCCTTGATCTGGCAAGTTTACTTCATAAGGTTCGAAGTATCTGCAAAAGACCTTTTGCTCCAAGAAAATGGCTTTTTAAAGGAAAATATTTCTTCTTAAGGTCTTCCCCAATTTCTAACATGAAAAACTGCCTGGGAACTTGTTCTGATTATACTTCATAGTTTGTTCATTCCATTATTCAACCATAACCACATCCTGCAGACAAAAGCCATCCAAGGCTCTCGTCATCTGTGCCCAGGGCAGCAATATAGATGTGCTATCACTAATCAAGAGAACTATCTTCCTATAAAGGTGGAGGAGGAGAAATTAAGATGCATTTTATTTAATAAATGGTATCTAATAATAAATAGATAATAGCATCTAATAATAAGTATTGACCATCTTTTGTTTCACTTGTCATGACAATTAAGGGCCAAATTTACAGAATATTTTTCAGTATTTAGCTTTATCAAAAATAAACAGTAAGTTCCAGGTTGCTGCTGTTGATGCTTCTTTTTGGAACAGCAGCAATAGTATGGGTTCCGTAACCTTAATCTGGCAGTGTTTACAGGGTGACCAGTTTGTGCTAGGGCCACAGAACCCTGAAGGAAGCAGAAGCTTTCTCAGGCAGAACAGCTGGCACAGATAAGCAGCTAAAAAAATTAAGATTATGTTCTTAATCTTGCAAATTTCTAACAAATTGAAAATCCTTGCAACCTGGTTTCCTTCATACACACACTAAAAGCACCAGGAAACAGACTATTGCATCAAAACCTTAAGCAAAACAATAAAGCTTTTTTTTTTTTTTTTTTTAAATCAAATATGCAATGCAAAATTTGAAAACTTAAGGTTGGGAAGCTCTAATTACAAATACCTTTTACCACCCTAGCATGGATTGCTCATATATGACAGAATCTGGAAAGTTGATTAACGAATAAACATTCCTGAAACCTGAAAAGATGAAATCCATCAAAGCACTCGAAAGTGGTTGGGAGCACAGCAGGGGTGGATTCTGTGTAAGTCCTGCCCTTCCTTCTTACAGGGGGATCTGGAGTGCATGGGATAGTTGTCATGCAGGGACAGGAACTACCTTTACTTGCATTCTGTCCAATCTGTAGGGGCCCATCATGATAAGTGAAGATTTTTGACATGGAACCAGAAAAAGCTGTCCTCATCTGCAGTCTGACTGTGATGATTTTTGGATCATAATGGATACATAACCAGACTGCATTAGAAACAGCATGGCTTTTACTAAGCATGTACCAGCCTCTATTTGTATGTTTAACAGAGGAGGGGAAAAAAAAAAAAAAAAACCAAACCAACAACTAACAAATAGCTGATTAAATGCATTGAAATATGCTCCCACCACGTTCAAGATGCACAGGAAGGGGGAGGAACTCCTCCCACAGATCCAGGCACTAGAGGAAAGAACCCTGCAGAGCTCAGTTTTGAGTCACAGGATGCAGCTTCCCTCACTGCTTCTGAAGTTTCTTATCTTCTGACTCTTCTTGGCTGAGAAGCTCCCTGTAGCAGCAGGCTGTGAAAATACTTTGACATGAGGCAAACAGATCCAACACTCATTCTTCTATTCCTTCCGCTTCTCACAGCTGATGACCTGTCTTGGGGGAAGTGCAGGGTGGCCTGGCAGCAGCAGAAAGCACGCTAGGCATGAAATCTGCCAAAATTACTAACTTCTACCTTTTAAGTTCACCTTCATTAACTCTTCAATATTACTCTTTTCCATGTATTCAGGAGGGAATATCTGGCTACAGCCCCTGACGTTTCCAGCTATAGTGTTCAAATGGAGAGCACAAAGGATAAGTGTTTTTTCCTGCCATTTTCAGAATAGTAGGCACATTTTCTCTTTGTAGGAACATGCAAGATCTCACATGAGCTAGAAAGACAGGGTAAAAAGTTCCTGCTCTGCAATGGTGCTAATCAGTAGCATACTAGCTACGTAGGAGGCAGCTGTTGTAACTGGGGATCCTATCTTGTGTGATGTTCAGTAATGCTCTATGTTAAAGTCCAAATGTTGGGTATTGTTCTACATAATTCTTTCAATACTGGCTCAAAACAACTAATCCAACAGCTGTATGCCTTCCAACTGGAGCTGAGAAGCTGAAGAACAAATATTATGAACGCCTGAATGCTGAGAACAAGCCTCTTCCTTTCTCACCCATCGTCCTTCTGATCCTTCTGTACAGAACAAAGCTGCTCTGCTGTGGATGTGTCAATACAACCATTTCCATGACAACAGCCTAGGATGTGCCAAATATAGACATTTAACTTCAACAAACAGAGAAGGAAGAGACACATGACTAGAGGGCGTTCCACTGCACTGCATTTAAACCCTTATGTTTAAGGAAGTTCCTTCCTTATGGCTGTGGGCAAACACTCAGAGAAAAATTAATGGGGGCCCTTTGAGATACTAGTGCTCTCAGTTGTTGATCACCACATTTCTGCCACCCATGCACTCTCCTGCTGCAAAGGGGGGAACCAGCTGCCTAGCTTCACCCTAAGTTCTCCAGTACAGAGTCAAACAGCTAAGCATTAACTGCTGATGAAGGAAGGTTTAAATTTAGTTTCCCATCCTTATTTTGAAAGAGCTGAGGCTTATACACTCATTTAATTTCACCAGCTCTGCTTTGAAGGTAGAAGACTGGCAGAAGCAAAGAACAGACAACTTCGTAAGTCACATCAGAAGGATTTGCCAGCGTTTTCCTTCTTCTTATAACCAAGTGAGGTTCACACAGCAGTAAGGCCTCCTGCAGAGTACCGCAAACAGTATCACCCATTGAAGAAAACCCATTAGAGCGCAGGACCTGACCTGAGGCCCTTATCACCAGCTGCTGCCTTACCATAATACAATGCACGTTATAAGACCAAACATAAGGGCCTTGCTCTTCTCGCCGTACTGCAGGCCCCTAAGTAGTATCATTCTGGCACAGTCAGAGCTACACAATGTGTGAATTGCTTGAGCTTTAACATCAATCCATTTAAAATAGTGAATGGGTACATACAGCTACTGTTAAACTCTGAAAATCCACTAAGACACTCCACTCATGTGGCTCTCAGATCCTGGATCAGTGCTGTGCAGGGAGCCAGGAAATTCCAACCTGCAACAGAGTCAGAGCTCTTTCTATGGTCCTTGCAGGGTCCTTGAAGCAATGTTTTTGGTCTATGGCCCAGCTCTGTTTTCCTTTTGATTATCTTACAGACAGTGCTTAGCAACCCACACAAGCTTGTCCCTTGTATTTAGGCTTTGTAGGAAAGGGAAACAGAGTGGGAATGAAGCTAATGTGACTGCCTGCCACAGAGAGCACACAGAGCTAGTAATTGCCAAAACCCCTTTCCCCCAGCATTCCCATCCACTTCCAGAGTTCTTCCTGAGAACCTCCCGAAGTCTTGCTACCTCAGGTGCTTTGACAAGAAGCAAGAAGTCTGGATCAGTGTGTACAGGAGAAAGCCCTGTTTTAACTGTAATGCTTTAAATCGTGTAAGAACAACTGCTAGATCGACACCCTTTGTGCACCACAGGCTGGGCAACAAGGGAAGACATTCACAGCCGAGGGATGCTATGTTTAAACTGGGTTATCCATGGAATTTGCTCACAAGTGCTCATTCTAACAAGCACACTGGCCTCTCACATAGGTTTCTGGGATTAATAATTACAGTACTGCAGCAGTGAAACAGTAGGCTGTTGTGTCCAATATCGTAGGTCCCTTCTGTGCTATGACTTGTTACTTATTAAGTGCTATAGAGAGGCTGAATGAGTCTCAGTGTATATAGTACAGAAATGACATATAAGGCTTGATTGAAGAACACATAGCCTCAGTGCTTTCTAGAGATACTTCAGACAAGTCTTCACCTTTGCATAAACTATTTGTGCAACCAGATCCCTTTCACATGCACACTAAAGTCTGGCCTGGCATATGCCTGAGGTCACGATACAGCTAATATCAGACATTACTCTTAGAAAAGCAAAACCAGCACTGACCAGATGTTAACTCTCCCACTTCCCACTGGCACGCTTAGCAAGCACAGAAATGTGCAGCAAGAGGCCACAAAAAAACCCCACAAACAAACAAAATACCCCACACCATGCAATTCGTAGCCTAGAAAAATCAAACACTATTTCAGAGCTTTAGGCATCAAACACTGTCTGACAGGCACATCACCAATGAACCATCAACTACAAGATCTGCTGCAATTAAGTAACTTCAACCTGTCTTGTCTCCCTAAAGCTTCCTCTCCAACTATGCGCTCACCTGATCAATAGGAAGCAACTTGTGAGGCCCGCAGTGATCCAACGGTCGGCGAACCCTGGCCCTCAGGACCAAGGCAGGAAAGATTTGCTTCTGTTTTCAGAACATTTCATCTACCTACTTCCTTTGTCAAAGAAAGCACTTGCCAGATAAAGCTTCAGATGCGATACCAGTTGCTCTGCTACCCACAGGGAGAAGGATGATCATTAAGGTGGTTAGGACTCAAAAAACCAGCATATTAAACTCAGCCGGACTCAGTTGACAACCAGTGCAAATAAGACTGCAAGGAAAATATGGATGTACTACAGTGGGTCCAGCAAAAGGCCAGACATGATTAAGGCACTGTAGCACCTGATATACATGGAGAGACTGAGCGAGTTGGGATTGTTCAGCCTGGAGAAGAGAAGGCTCAGGGGGATCTTAACAATGTGGATACATACCTGATGGAAAGGGGTACAGAAGACAGAGCCAGACTCTGCTCAGTGGTGGCTGATGAAAGGACAAGAAGAAATGGACACAAACTGAAATACAGTAAATTCTATTCAAACATAAAACTTTTTTTACTGTAAGGGTGGTCACAGCCTGCAACAGGTTGCCCAGAAAGGTTATGGAGTCTCCATTCCTGGAGATACTCAAAACTCGACTGGCCATCCGCTCTAGGTGACCCTGTTTTGAGCAGCGGTTTGGACTAGACGGCCTCCAGAAATGCCTAAACCATTTTGAGATTCAGGGTGGGAGAAAGACCTGCTTTAGAAGCCCTGAAGCAAAACTAGAACTTTCTACAGTAGGCAAAGCTTTCAGGAACAGCCCACTGCAGAGGATGCTTCAGTGCTCCAGGACTCTGGAAACAAGAACATGATTAAAGAAAATGGGTACCAATCACACAAGTTAGCCTCCTTGCCAAGTACAGTGGTGCAGGGGGAAGCTTCCATTCCCTGCTGCTGCCTTATCAGAGAAGGGGATCAATACTCCAGCCAGCACAGTGAACCACACAGGTCAAGGTGCCATTAAAAACCTTTGTCATATGTAAAGGCTGGGAAGTAACTGGAGGAAGTTACTTCTGTCCTTATCTGCATACAGTTTGCACTCAGCCAAGGCTCATTTTCCTCTGAGCACTGAGAACTCGCTGAACAGCCCCTTCTTTGCTCAGTATGACAAAGGAACTGGGTCACAGTCAGCTGCAAAGTTAAAGCACTGGTGCCACTGCACATCAGTGAATGCCCTAAGAGAAGTGCAAAGCTAAGAACAGGTGACAAGTCCTCTGACAAGTGGACAGAACGATCCTCCTTTTCCCTGTATTAGCACTATATTCCCATAAAAAACAGAAGTCGTCCTCATCTTTTATTTTTATTGCAACTGAAAAAATCTTTGCAATCAAGATGCCTTTCTCAAAAATGAAAACTGAGAAAAGGAAAGGCAGCACCTGAGAGGAAGGCAGAATGCCAGGCTGCAGTCCCCATCTTTATTCAGAAAAAAAATTCTATTTGGCCAAACAGTCTTTCAGGAATTGACCCAGCAGTGCTCACACTCATCTACATGATTCCAGAGACATCAAGAATTATTTAGATGAGTCAAAACTCATGACCTGGCCATTATTAATTCAGTGGATTTTTAAATAATTCTGTTCAAGTCACAGGCTTGAAAAGCTGTGACATTTTTTTATCTTACCCTTGGAAGTATACTGTTTTTCTTCAGAAAGCTAAGTTCTCCAGATCAAAGGAGTTATCTAGAGCAGACCATCACAAGTGGATGCCTAAAAGACACATACAATCACTTTGGAAACTTCCTTTTCAGTGGCTTAGAGATGATGCCCACATGGTACTTGGGGACCAAGTGGAAGTCCCAGCTGCCTAGTGCATACTCTCACATGAGCCAGAAAAAGCAGCATGAAGCATTATAATGCTTCACAGGTGAGCATTATACCACCAACTGTGACCATAAATGCCTAAGAGAAAGCTTGACCAAACCCCCAGAATTCAGCCTATGGAGAGTATTGACATTAAGTCAGCTTGAAATAGGACTGCCAGGTCCTAGATTTACAGCAGTATAGACATTGTGGTGAAGCTCAGAATTGGGACCAGAAATAGACCAAAATAAATTCTTTTGCTCTCTCTAAAGAAAGCTGACAGATCCAATCAACAAGTTTCAGTACAGATGGTTCTGCATATTTTTAATTTATTCAGGCTTTTAAGACTGATAAGAATGCCACATTTCAAATTGATCCAAATCCACTGTTTCGGGGTATTAGTAACGCTGTGTTTTCATAATAAACTCTCTTAAAAGGTTTATTGTCAAAGCTTCTTTCAGGCATGCAGGGTAGGTTTTTTGCCTTGAGCAGGATGTACCATGAGTGACCTCAAGCTGACATGCAGCTCTGCTCAGGGAGAATGCCCTCCTGCCAGAGCACCAGTCAAGTCAGCAGGAGCTGAGCCAACTGAGAAGCTACTCAGTGCTTCAAAAAAAACCTCCAGAATTCATGCTATTATTTTCTTTTCCAGGTCACTCTGTATCATCAGAAATTGAGACACTTTTTTTATATCCATACAACAAAATCTGCACAATAACCACATGAGCCTTACTCTTGGACCATACTCCTGCCTTCAGCATCCTGCTGTAATCTTCCAGTTGCAGATACTTCACAACTGAAACCGAGGTCAGGTCTGAACACTGCAGGCATATATTTTTCAGATGAACTCTGAATTGACCACTTCAGCACACAGCACTGAACAGGGTTGCCGCCTTGTGTGATTCTCTTAAGCCTTACAGCCACACCGTCCCCCAGACTATACAGTGTAACAGCATAGAATGGTATGTTACCTGAGAGACAGCAACAGAAGTCACACAACAGAAGAAGCTCCAGCAGCCCTTGGGGTGCACCTTTTCATCAGATGAGACTGATTCTCACTGTACACTGCGCCTTATTGCTACAGCTGAACCTTTAGTTTCCACACAGCTTTTTTTTTTTTTTTTTTTTTTTAAAGTCAATAATTATGTAGACAGCTTTTCCTCCTCCAAACTTGTATGTGCCTTGATTTTTCTAAAGATCACTGCAAGAAGCAACCTCAATGACAGCTCCAAGAACAGGGAGCCATGTCCAATCAGTGCATAGGCACTGTTTGTAGTCTTCCTTTTCTTCTTAAAAGAATCTATGAACTGCAGTTTCTAAATGCCAAGTACATCTTTCTGCATGTGTGTTTGAGTAGTGATCTTGGTTCACGCTTAGCTAAGGGCTTTTAACATCTGGCACGTAAAGATTTCATTGGCAGAGGGAGAGCATAGATAGCTTAATCCTACCATTAAAACAGATCATTTGGTATTAATATTGGGCCTCCTAGCACATCTTCTTTTTGCCTACCTTTTTAAGGACATACTTCAATAGAAAAAGAGGCTAATTCAGAACTACCTCATGGAAACTATTTCCATTAGCCAAAAGGAAAACTCCTGCTATTTCACCCCAATGTAGAAATACATCTCTGCCAGCTGTTATGAAAACACAGCCAGTCTTATCTTTATTTATTCTCAACATGAAACATTACAGTGGTGATGTAATGCTCTGCATTTTCCTGATGTTCCTGAAACAAAAACTTATTTTTCAAGTTATTTTATAAATACTCACATGCAATTTACCTTCCAATACAACAGGATAATACCAAATACCTTAAAAGTATATTTTAAAGGGATTTCAAATGATTATTTAGGCTTTTATTAGATCCCTTAAGAATGGTTTTGAAAGAAACCTTATCTTTATCCATTGGTAGATAAACAAATTTAGAACCCAAATATAGAAATGCGTATTTTTGAGAAACCTTACAGACAGTTTTAATCATAAGCACGTGGAATATTCTAAGCATAACCAGTGAACGACTGCACATACACACACACACTCAAATATGAGATAAAAAGAGAATTCAACAGACCAAGAACAAGAAGGACATTCAAAATAACTGATATGGATTTTATTTCTTTGCATACTCAGTTGCCTTTGACACATGAACTGCTTCCTGTTCTACTACCACTTGCCAGCCTACATCATGGTGGGAGGCCACAGAATACAGAAATCCGCCTGCACGTGGGGCTGATGCACCAGAGGCTTCCGTAAGTGCTCCTTGGGATACAGCACAACTTGGAAATGGCTCAATTACTCTAGCAAAGCAATTACTTACTCTTTGTCTGTACTCCACGACAAAAAAAACGTTACTTGAGCTCTTACGAGCCAACATCATAGTCCAGGGAATCTCTTGCTCCTTGATTAGAAGGGATTGATAATAAAAACAGCAAAGCCCTATACCTGTTTACAAATATACATCAGGGTATATTTGCCTAGTGACAGTTGCCAACACTTGCATGTTCACACAATGTAATCTAAGACAGTTAACCAGGTGCAAACCATGGTCCTATCAGCTTACACCCAAGCAAGACTTACATGCGTTGCTTTCATGTGCAGATACACCACTTCTTAACAGCAGCTTTGTTTGAATGGCACAGCCACCGAAGGCATTAGTACTCATGAAGTCCACTCACCTTCAGACTTCGGGCTTGCTCTGACGAACAGTATCCTGTGCAGTCTAATGCACCCAGCTTGTCCCTAGCACTATTAAGCAAACTACTGAACTAACTAGTTAGTTGGTTTAACAAACCTCAGACTACAAAGGATTTTGAGATGAGGCAGGATTCTAACTAAATTAGAAACCTCCACAAATAATTACTGACCTTCTGAAGAGGGCTGTATTTCTCTAATCCTTCAAAGATACTTCTCATGATTCAGATGAATCAGAGAACAAGACCTTAACAGGGAATAAGCTTAGTTACAGATAAGCTTAGTAAGTTAAAGGATACATCCCCATGGCAAAGAAAAGGCATGATTGTTACCTATATTTTTTAACCTAACTAACTGCTAAGCAGATAGTGAAACTTCATCATGTGTAGGCAACAATTATACACGTTATTCATGACCATTGGGCATATACACTATTGGCCAGCACATGTTATAACCTATTTTTTCACTGCTTTTTCACTACATGAAGTAGGTCCAGATAACCCAAATGAACAGGCACATTCAACCGTTACTCCAAGCCTTTGCATGTCTACCCAAAGGTAGAGAAAGGAAGGGTGGGGTAGGCTTCGTGGTATCACATCATTCCCCCTTCCATTTACTCTCTTGGACATGCAAATTTCCTGCTGCAAGAGCTGTGATGCTGGTAGTATCCAAATCAGGTGGCTTAAAGCTCTTTCACTTTCATCTAGAAAAATGGACATACCCAAAAGAAGTGTTAGTCTGAAAGGCTACTTTAAAGGTAACTGAATCTTTGAGGTAGAAGATGTCATATTCCTCAAAGGGAATAGTAATCACAACCTAAATATTCTTCATAGGAATTGTTTTGAAAGCAGAGAAGGAAAAAAAAGAAGATGGTGTACCTGAATAGGGTGTACACCTGGGGAAGTGTCACAGGCAGTGCTCCCAAAGATTTACCTTTTTCCCCCTGCAAACACAGCATCAGCAAAGATGGGAATGTTTATCTCTTGGTAGGCAGAGGTAGTAATCTGTGCCTCACGGGGACATGATGAGAATAAGCATTTACTCCTTTTAAAACAAAACAAAAAAATCTCAAGGGAAAGCCAACCAACACACCCTCCCTCCCCACCCCCCCCCCCACCAAACCCCCCCCCCCCCCCGCCCCCCCCCCCACATTAAAATGTAATTAGAACTACAAAACAGCTGAACTTACAAAAACTGGTTCTGCTGCAGAGGTACAGAAACATGATTAGACTTTTCTACCTAAATTAACATTATTTTCTGTTACATTTTATGGATAAGCATGATGCTAGAGGATATTTTGCACTGAAAAAACATTTCTTTAAATGTACTAAATGTGTTAGGTGGCCAAGTTTGCATACACTTAGCGTTTACTGAGGTTGCATTCACTAGAATGAACTCAACCACTATTAATGTAGATGCCCTCACTATTTGAGTATGATGTGAAGTCGCAGTTCAGCAACGCTTGACACATTATTTAGAAGATGTATTTTCAAATAAGAAAGCTTTACATAAGCTTTAGGGCAGCTCATTAGTTCAGCCAAGAGATGTTAATCTTGTAATTCTTCCTCAAAAGTCCAGGATCTCCCTCAGGTTTATCTAACCTTATCAGTCACCATTACAAGTGAATCCACATAGAGAGAAAAATCAAAGTTAATTTGGCATGGATTGTTGTATCTTTGGGGTTTGTTTTTTTTTTTAAGTTCATTGATTAATTGTTCAGAAGATGAGTGGAAGTTATTCCGGCAGGTGACACAGGAAATATATGAGGAGGAAGGGGAACACACAGGAGATGCTACAATGCAATCAGTGAATCCAGCTGAAACATCCTAGCTCACAATTTGCCAAGTCAAGGGTGAAATATAACATCAACATGCTGTAGTGTATGCTTTGAGGCACAAGCTTCCCTCCCCCCCACACCTTTGGAAGCGTTCTGAAACACTTTGAACCTTAAATCAATCTCCCTTTTGTGACCTCTTTAACTCCTGCTGACTATGTGACCCTAGAGAAAGAAGGGTCAGTGGAATTATGCACTACAGTCCATGAACACAGCTGCAGACATCAGTACCAAAAAGGCAGGGCTAGGGGAAAAAAAAGGAAAAAGAAAGGACTGAAAAGAAAATCTCTTGCCAAACAAGAAAGATGCAAAGCATTTGCCACAACTCTATTACTGGCTCCCTCATCAGCCACAATAATGAAATGAATGACTTGGAAAAAACCTTTCTAAAAAAATGTCTTTTTTTTTTAAGCTCTAAATGGAAAATAAAAAAAACACCACACCAAACTCCCCACCCATACTTTATGCTTTCTTATTTGTTTAAAGGCCATATTCCCAAAGCTAGTAGATGAGCATATCTGCACATCAGGACCCACAAAACTGTGCAGAGGCACACTGAAGTGTAGTCTGTACAATTAAATTGCTACATATGCACAAACACACAGAGGATCTCTTTGGAAACTATGGCAACTGCTAGTTCACCAAGTTGCTATTCCCCTTTTGTCCCTACCTTTCTTTGCTCTTCTAGTCCTTCCCAACTTGGACAAGCAAAAGAATAAACAGAAGTATTAATGAGGTCGGGATTGGACCTGCAACAAAGGAGCTGGAAAAGCAAAGAGACCTACTCACAAGCTTGAATCTGGAAATAATCTGAAGGAAACAAACTTTTCAGTAGAGCTGTACAACAGTGATGAATTGGATATAGGCAGCATGAGCCTGGGATACGAAGTCTTGCCTAGGAAACCGGGGTTAGAGTGCCCATACTGCCATTGAATCACTTGCTGGAGCACTGTCACAACTGACCTTTAATTTGGATGCCTCACGTCTTTTTGTCCAGCTGAGATACTTAAGGCCTCATTTTCAGAACTGCTGAGCAACCCCAGCTCCCAGACATTTTCTCACTGGAGTACTGCACTGGCCAAACATTTGGAAATTGCTCGTAAGTATTTAAAAATAGCAAGGCAACCATCCAGGTATCAAACTATAGGTACCTCTCTTTCTATCCTAAATCAAACTTTGAAAGCCTCTCAGGCCCTCTGTGAGGGTTATTGATGCTTATGAAGTCCTCTGGCCTCCTCAGATGGAGAGCCTGGTAGAAAAGCAAAGCATTCCCTCTTTTCATGTTTATATTTAGCCTCAGGGAGAAGGGCCTCCTCATGTAACGTAATTATTGTCATTTAGACCAAAAATGCCATGGACTGATATTAAAAAACAGTAGAATTTTTCACTTCATGCAAGTCTGAACTATGTTTTTTGCATAATTTTTTCAAATGGGATTTGCACAGAAGTTTGTGCTGTAACAACAGGTCTTTTCTCTTTCAGTTCTGTATCACATTTAACTTCCCCTCTTGATCAATATATTACAAGAAAGTCAACTTTAAAACAAAAGGAATCGTATTTCATTACTGATTGCAGAGGAAGATTATTGACTGAAGACAGCTTTTTCCCCTCATCAACCTGGGAAACTCTACCTGTCTTTTCTACGTAGGGAATGTCAGTTTGTATTTCTGAAATCACACATTGTCAAATATGTACATGTGTAAACATACATACACATCTGTCTTCTCACTCTCTTGAAATCTAAATTATGTAAAAGAGAAACTCAAACGGCTGCATTCCAATTGTACTGAAGACCTCTCACTCCCTTTCACCTCCACTTTTCAGTCACTTAATCTTCTCTGAAGTCTTAGACAGCAACAGACTCAGTACGAAGATCCCTATAGACAAGTTTATGTGCACACTGGGAGACGAAAAGCAAAACCCTGTCTGCCAAGTCCACCTATCTAGCCTTAAGACCAGCGGAAATACAGAATCCCTTTAAAACAGAGAAAGAGACTGACTCATCTTCCAGTCCCTTTTTAATGCACCATCAGGCAGTTCACAGTGTTTGCACACAGTTCGTACTTTTTTTCCCTGACTTCTTGATGTGACACACGCCAATACGCTGGAGACTCCCTGCTCCTCCAAGGTGAGGACATTGCCATGCATTCTAGTTACGACTACTGTCATGAACTGCCAGCTGCTATTGCTCCTGCTGTTTTTTTTGTTTAAGCAGTGTATTAAATCTTACCATTCAAAAATGTTATTTAGCGCATGTTTTAAAGAAATCCTGCCTCACTCCTCTGACAGCCAATTGGTGTTGATGGTGAGGAGCAGTTCTCCTACCACAACTGCATTAGTTTAATCCAAAGAATAATACCAATAGGGCAGAATCAAAGCAAAATAAATTCTTTTGGGAAATGCATTGCTCTCAAGGTTTAATCCTAATTCTGACCTGAATTTTGTTAGTAGTTAGAGGCAAACTGCTCAGACATCTTTTGCACATGAGAAGACACTTACCAACCATAGTATTTTGAGGCAGTGAGGAGCCTGAAGTGCAATGATCTGCTGTTGTTATTATACTGATATATCAATACTGCAATTATGAAACTTAATGTGGTTTCTCTCTGTGCTCAGTCTGTCTCCATACCGTTTTCTATTCTATTCTATTTCCTCTTATCTCTGCATTTCCTGGTAAATGCATGTAGCATCCACAAGCTGACACCATGCTTCACAGCCTTTGGAACAAGAATATTATGGAAATGAAAGAGCATTTGGAAAAAGAGACTTAGCTTCAAAGTTTGTTTTTGCTATCAACCTTATTTCTTTTATATCACTGTACATCATTTGTATCAACTGACCTGATTAAGCCCAAGTATGCATCCATGGAGGACAGCTGACAGCAAATCCTCTAAGATAGAGAGGACCGAACCACTGCTACTGTCCTGTCTGCGATTCTTTCTGTGGCAGTTTGAAAAAGGATCCTATGCCAGGGTTACTTTATGCCAATGTCAGAGCTATGCTGGGGATTATTTGTATTCCCAGCTACAGGAGAAAATGAGCCAGCAGATGCTACTGAGATGCAGAATTGCATCCCCTTGCATTTGCAGCCCAGATCTTTCCCCAAAACAGAGCACCGGTGGCCTGATTTCATGCTGAGCCTTTTTTCCTGCCCCTGGACTCTCAGGTCACGCTGTAGGTGTTTAGTGTTTCTTGGCCACTTAGGAGGTCTGGTGTGTGGGTTGGAAAGTCAGATAGGCTGTCCACCCTGCTGTAGTCCTTCCCCATATGATAGTGCAGTTACCCTCAGGTCAGCAGAGGACTCCAGAGCAGCAACAGAGATTTTATTAAACAGCCCCAAATCTACAGTAGTAGATGGAATTACAAGATCTTTCAATAATTCAAAGTATATGTGACTAAAGCAGGTTACATAGAACTACACCTAAAATTCTTCCCAAGCCTTGCCTCTAGCTGGTAGCACTGAGTATTTTTACTAAGGAAATGGCAGTCACTGGTGGCCTTGAAGGCACTTATCTGAATTTGTCTAAGAGAGGAACTAATTTACTGCAGCTCTACCAAAAATCTGTCTAAACAGCAACAGTCAAGAAACAAACTGAACAGATCAGCAACCACGGGCCATTAAAATCATTGCCAGGCTTCTTTGCTAGTATCAGTTGGGAATGAGAAAGCTTCTTTCCCATGCTTGCAGTTCAAACATCCAAACCCTAAATAGGCACATCAGTGATTAAAAACTAGAATGCCAGATCCAGGCAGGCTGAGCCAGAGCAGATCCAGGCTATACGAACATGCCTCCAAAATCTCTGGTTCAAAAAGGAATTAAATGAAGGACGGGAAAACAGAAACCGAACTTGAGCAGCTGGCTCAGGGAACTGCCTTTCCCTCTTTCAGTACAGAGCAGTGCAAACCTACCTAGACTTCATCTGCTGCACAGCACCTCGTTTGGACATTTTCTAAAGGCAACAATACTCTACACTGGCATTTACACAGAGAAATGCCAGCTCTAACATTAGGATCTATATAATTAAGCTGAAATAACAAATGCTGTTCCAAAAGGAAAGGACAGCTTCAATCAAGTAGAAGCCTAAGCACTGTTTCCAAAGCCACCAAAGCCATTAAGAACCTATTTCTTGCCTTCTGACTTAAGTAGTATATTAAGGGTCTATGTCGTTTTGTTTTAGCTGTAAGTCTGCAGAGGGGACAACTAGAAAACACCAAATAATTTGGTTATTTCTCATGACTAAGAGACTGCATTTCCAAATTATATACTTTTTCCAGAAGGTTTGATTTGGTTTCTGAAGGTCAGTGCAATATCACAGAGCAGGCTTTTTTTTTTTTTTAAAAAAAAAAAAAAAAAAAAAAAAAAAAGTCCCTTACCTGTGGCAGAGTGAAGACTCTCCAAGCTCCAGTATCTGGACAGGACGCCTCTCATCCCACCACCACCACACACCACCCCACTGCTGTCTGAATCCGAACCCGGTGAGAGCCCGGAGCTTCCACTGCTACTGCAGTTTTCTCCACTGTGTGCCCCACTGGACTCACTGGGGCACTGCTGGGTCCTCATGCAGGCAGGTAAGAGGGAGAGCCAGGGGCTCTGCTCTGCTGCGGGAGGAAATGGGCAAAGCGCTCTGTAGCTGCTCCCAGGGCAGTGGTACCTGGCAGTGCTGTCTGAGGACTGAGCTGGATTCCTATCCTTCTCTCTGCTTGTCTCGATGCATCCTGACATCATAGGGGTCCACTAAGGAGGCTCCCTCTGTGGCAGCTCAACTGCTCTCAGCTGCAGCTTCTAGCAGCTGATTTTTATTAAAGCCAATTTCAAGGCATTAAAAAAGCAAGGGTGGGACAGAGATCTTGCCTCCTAATTTAGCAGAACTGTCAGATTAAAAATAAATAAGTGGGAATAGTAGAATTTCATGCATTTTAAAAATGCCCAAGTGAGAGAGACCTTGTGTTATCTGCTTCCCCTGAGAACTCAGAAAGGACTTAACATACAAACTAATCATGTTTAGAACTGGCTGCGGCTGCTGCTATTAAAAAACTGTTTTTGTAAGTCCTCAGAAAAAGAATTCAAAATGAAATCAAAGCCAGAAAAACACAGATTGAGATCTGGGGAGGTTGCAGCTGGGAGCTTTGAAAAATCGTTTAGCATCCACTCCCAGACTGTAGTCCTGGGATAGTCCCTATTTCAGTATGTGATCTTTGTAAGAGACCTCAGTCCCAAGTGAAACAGCATCACTAACTAGTTTTTAATTAGAAAGTTTTATATTCTCATTACCTAACATGTGATTCAGTGTGTCCCTATAAAAAGAATTCTGAAAGAATACTAGTTTCCTGAGAATGCCAAAATACCTGTACTGTTTAACAACAGTTTTGAGACCACAGAGGTTTTATGATAAAGGACATTTCTGGACTGCCACTTTGCTAAAACACCTGCCTTACAATGGCAGATTTGTCAAACTATCAAAATAATTTAAGAGTAGCCACGTGATTTGTACCACATGCAGCAGAAAACATTATAAAACTTCTTATGCTAGTTACCAGAATAAGTGTAAGACCAGAACTAGATTGCTTCAGTGTCAGATTATCCAGGTCAGCTCAAAGTTAGCCAGGTGAGACTCTGTAACTGGGGGTTTGGACTGAAGTAAACGAGGAGCTCAGCTCCACTAGCACAGGTGGGAGGGTGACAGCTGCCCATAGGTGGGAGACAAAAGAGCAAGCTGGGAAATATCAAACTGTTCCTACCATTTACAAAGTGAATGTGTGTCTAGGCAGCCAAACCCAAAACTAGGAGCCTAATTTCACACAAGAATTAAAATGCTTGTTTTACTATTTCTGTGTAAGGTAATCCTGTCCAAAGTAAATAAAGCCACATTATTATACGGCCATCACAGCCTGCTCTGACAGAGAGACCCCTTTGACTTTGCCTCACTATCTGTGTAGTAGCAGGGTTATTTTATTTCAGTAAGACTTCTCTTCTACTGAGTATTTCCTAAAAGAAAAAACCTTTGCCCTCCATCACTGCAGGTTACTACAAAGCATCCAACAATGCTGAACCAACTTTTGAGTCCTTAAATATTTCAGCTATTCTTTACAGGAAAATTCTCTGCAGTAGTAGCAAAAATAACATTTCTACAGTGGCCCATAACAAAAAAATTCCTTCAATTATCTTCTGAATGTAGCTGCTTAGACCAAAATATCTTCCTCTAGTGCCTCCCAATACAGAAATGGAAATGTGTTCTCAATTTGACTGCAGTAGAAACACTCTTCTGCATTGATCTGGTCCTTCCAGGGCCTCCTAGAACTGCCTGCTTTAAAGTACAAATGGAGAGAAACACTTCTTGATCATAATAATGGGGGAGAAGGCAAGTTAAGGATTAACAACAAAGATGAATGCAGCTATTCTGTGGATATGGAGCACAGGGCATTGAGAAGAGGAAGGGACAGTGCAGCTCTTCAGACATGAAAGGTGCTAAGGAAAGGCTACAATTCAGTCCTAATTATCCCTGCTCCTTGAAATCCATGCTTGATACATGAGAAGTAAGGAAACTCCACATATCTATATCTCTCCTTGACTGAACTACTAAACCCGACATTATTTACAGAGGCTCTGTAGCAACTGCCCTTGCCTGGGAGATCTCTGTCCTCAACCTGCTTAAATCACTCCATCTGTTCCTCTGCTAACCCTCCCACTCTCTGGACTGAATGCTCTTGGCAAATACCAAAAGATGTTTATTCAGTGCCTGAAACAATAGTGCTGTAATCCTAGCTGAAGGTGCTACATAGGTATGCATATTATATGTATGTACTGGATAGGTATTTTCTAATAGAATGGAGAGAGAGGGAAAATAATACAAAGCCAGGTTGTGGAAAGCAAAATATTATATCAGAGTTCAAAACTGCAACCCATCACAGAGGGGTTCCACCTGACTACGGATTTTTTTTCCCCCCCTTTTTTTTTTTGTTGTTCTTAAATCTACATAGAGGTTTTCTTCTGTGACACTAGAGAGAGAAGTTAACTAAAGTTGCTGTATGGACCTGACTCCAGCTATAGATTAAGGATCTCATTGCGCAGCCTGATCAAGGTAGTCAAGCTAGCCTGAGCCTTGGACAGCCTGATCCTAAATATCTGCTGGATCTTTTAGTCTCTATTGGGTTCTCCTGTAGTCTCGTAGCTTTGAACAGTGATTGCCAGAATCATTCAGGATTTGCTAGGATCTTCTTTTTCACTCTTTGTCCCATGGGAAGTTTTTATTGGTATGCTAAATCTTTTACCGCAGTAGCTAATACATACAATCCCACTCAACCTGCTAGGCCAAATTTTCAGGAACTTGGCCATCATTTGGCCTAGCTTTTAAGGTTGGATGAAAATCTTTGAGTGAGCATACGTTATTATCAGAGACCTCACAGAGCACAAATATTTGTGGCTGTGGTTAAACAGAATCAAGATTGACATAGTTCGTCTAATCTTTCTGGTGATTCAGAGACAAAGTGAAAAATACAGTAGGCAACATGATTGCTTTTTAGCCACTTAAATTCAATGGTAATTCCATAGGTTAATGAGGATGGAATGGACACTTCATGCCACAGCTACAATAAGGCAAGTCTGAGGACTTGCATACCACTTTTTTTTCTGTGTCCCTTCAAGAACTAAAATGACAAAAATGGAATAAATAGCTCAGCTTGTTATTTTGCTGAACTACAGGACTGCTAAATATTTATAAGACATAATGAAGTCCTGTTATTAAGCTAATATTTTCCCTCTTGAATAGATTTCTCCAGTGACTGTCAAACATCTTCACATTAACTGTTGCCAAGTGTGAGCTTAACAGCCCATCTATAGCTGGGAAAAGAAGATGAAAGTTGGCCACATGATGTTGAGTAAACAAACAGTCCCTTTGCCTCTGAGAAATGCTTTCCGCTATACCAGTGAGGCCAGAGGATAGCTCAATATCACTAAGTGGTCACTGTTTTCCAGACTATCCACAAAAGGTTCAGATTTTGAGAACTTGGCTTGCCTGTTCTTACTGCTTATGCAAGATTTCCAAGGCCACCAGTATGTTCATCATCAGTACACATCAGTCAGAATGAATTCATGCCTCTTTGGTTGGCATAACCAACACCAGCACTGTGGTGGAACTCCTAGGCATCTCTTGTAGATATCTGATAGCAGGAAATTTAAAGATCTTAAGCTGTTTAAATCTGACAAGACACAGGGAAAATTGCCAAAAAGATTCAGTCTGCATTTAAATAATGATTTTAAATAATACAGGTTTAAGATCAGTTATAGCACAGCTATAAACCTGATCTTGTAATACACTAGTTACAAGTTTCTCCACCTATGAGGATATGACAAACCCTGAAGGTTTATGATCATATGTGTGACCCTATACAAAAGTTTCACAGATTCTCTGAGAGGTAGCATGGGGGGAAACTCTGGGAGAAGGTAACAAGGGCAGGCACAAGAATAGAAAAGTTTCTAGCTGAGAAGCACAGAAAGCAGTGAGAGCAGGGACTTCACAGAATCATAGAATAGCCTGGATTGGAAGGGACTTTTAAAGGTCATCTAGTCCAACCCCCCCACCATGGGCATCGTTCAACTAGAAGAGGTTGCTCAGAGCCCTGTCCAATCTGACCTTGAATGTTTCCAGGGACGAAGCACCTACCACCTCTCTGGGCAACCTGTTCTGGTGTTTCACCACCCTCATTGTAAATTTTCTTCAAGGAACTACACCTCCAACTCTCAGACAATTACCTGTCTCTGTCTGTCACTGTGTCACCTTGTGATTGTCTCCTACTGAAAAGTCCCTAAGGAAAAGCTCAGAGATGGCAGCACCTCCCCAGAAAGTTCCCTCTGCTCTAAACCTGTGGGCTAGTAGCTCCCAAGCCCAGAACTGCTCATCATCTAGCTTCAGTCGTAGCTACATTCTCACAGCTGCATCCACTGTCCATCAAACAGCTTCCTGGCAACATCCCCAATTTTAGGCAATGTCTTCAGGCTACAAATAAACAGATATCAGACTCAGGAGAGAGATGGGGAAGGAGAGGATAAGTAAGATAGCCTAAAGACAAACATGCTGGTCCACTGCTTTAACGCAAAGCCTTGTTATTCTACTATTGCTCTCTCCAGTACGTTTTGGGCCCTTCCCTCTCACCCCTTTCCTGGGATGATTCCTGGGTTAAATGGTCTCTCAAGATCTTCAGAGGCTGTCAAAAAGCAGAAAAGCATTTCCACATCTACATTAGGAATTGGCTTGTTTCCCACATTTCACTCTAGCTCAGCCTATTCAAACGCTGCAGGAAACCAGGCAGTAAGGAACAGATAACATACTGCAAGGTACAAATGAAGACATGGGCATAACCAGACAACTAAAGGGGAAAGACACTCGATATTCATCAATACTGCCAAAGTGCATGGTGCAGCCAAGAAGGTCCTTCCAAAGTGTTCAAACTTTCCTGTTGTTTGAACAGGACAGTTAACTTTTCCTAACCTCAGGGGTGCATGTCTGAGTGTGCGAGTGCACGTGCTTGTTGGTGGGGATGTTTAAGCTCTATACTTCTCTGGAGGAGGCTCAAGACTCATTCAATCTTCACTGAATATAGAGATTAGCACCACCTCAGCTGCTCTTTATTTCGCAGATGTTAGAGCCATCTACTGGTTCCTTACAGTTTTCTCAAGTGGCTGCTCTGGACAGAAGAGGTGACAGGAAGGCAGTCTGCAAAACTTGTTCAGTGACCAAGAGCACCACAGTATGCTTGATCCCAACTGCTGGGATATCCAAATGACAGTTTTGAGCCTGCCTCATTTCTCCCAGCATGACATAAAGGCAGAGAGAACAATGTCTCAGTGCTCTAGTGCCAGTGACTGGTCAGAGGAAGCTAACAAGCACAGCAGATACAGCATTAAAATTAAGCTCTTTTCCCAGCACTCGTGGTATGTTCTAGTTGGGAACAGGCAGCCCCACCTAAAACAGTAAGTTTGTGCTCAGCTAAGCTCTTGTCCTCAGGTATTGGGTAGGTGCATGGCATCTTTTGGGCTGGGATCATCACAGCCATCTTTTGATACCTGAAGAACTAGAGAGGGCTCCAAAATACCCCATCCCCCATACTCACTGCAGCATTCCCCGCACAAGGTGGCCAGGTGCAGACTTTGGGAGTGAGCATTTTATCCATATTTTCAACATGGAAGTATACAGTACCACTGCATATTGCACAGTACTTTCATATCCAGTGTCTTTTATGACTAAAGCGTATGCTAGGATCATTAATACAAGTAGTTGCAGCTTTAGAGTTAGGAACCTTGAAATTAGATTAAATGGATTCACCATTGAATTTTATATTTATTTTAAATGACCTAAAGCTCTGTCAAAAGCAACAGGTATCACAACAAAGCTGTGCAAGAATCAAAGAGGGCATTCCCAATCCTAAAGCTGATCCAACAACCTGAAGAGTATTGCTTCAGTAATTTGCAGTCTTCTTCCCAGCCACATCCTACCACAGGAAGGACACGTGCACAAACTCATCACCCCCAAAATGCTCCACATGAAGCCCACAAGCAACAGCTAATAGAGGTGGCTGTGGTAGAAGCATTACAGCACTTCCTCTGTTCATCAGTTTTATCCCCTACTAGCATGTTTTTGGTGGTGGAAAAAGGGTTCTGCTGCATTTCATTTGTTTTGCTACATTTACACAGAAATTCTTGAGGTCTGGGCTTAGGTCATAGTATGAAATATTCACTTGTATCTACCTCAGGAATATTGTGTAAATCTTACATGATTCAGGTTTCATGCCCCATTTCTAGACAGATATAAACACCTACAGCACTACCAACTGGTCAATCTACATTTACTCCCCCTATTCACCCTCTGAAATTCATATATATTTTTTAACTCACTCAGATCCCAATTGGGAACTATCATGAAATTTGTATCGGCTGTGACTCAGAATTTACTTCTATGACAATGGTGCTTAGGGATTTCAGCTAATGTCAGAGATGCACAGACAACTTGACAATGATGGGTTTCCATCTGGGATTTCCAAGGAGTGAAGCTGCAGCTTTTTTAATTCAGCCAGGGAGCTGGTCCTAAGTGTTTGGGCAACACCAGATGCTTGTGACAGCAAGTGTTCAAAGCCCTCAGTGCTGAGAGAGCAGAGGCAGGGCTCTTGACACCATGATAATAAGTAGTTTGTCTTCTTCTTTCCAAATGAAACCTCATGACTGTGCATGAGTTGTACGAAGTGTCAGAAAGCAAACCAGTTTTGCTTGACAAAATATTATGACCACTCAACTCTGATGTAATTAGCACAATGTTACGGTCCCTTAATTAGGTAATTCCAGCAGTGTTTAATCAATGGTACAAAGAGACTTTCTGAGGCAGAAATGGCAGCTTGGCACCCAACTGTGGTTGGCTTTTCCTGGCTAGATTCCTAACCACCAAACAACTCTTCTGCAGTCTGCTTTTCTTATCCCACCCCAAAGTGCTATGATAGAGGTATCTGCAGTGTTTGGGCAGGCACTGTCAGATGGAGAATTTAAAAACCTGGCAAAGATACATCGCACTCTTTAATAATCTGTGCGACTTACATTTTAATTCTGAGAAAGTGTCAGTCATTGGAAATGAAGCAGGCACATTCCTCATGCACATTCCTCATGAAAATACAGCATACTTGTTCTTTAAGATGATTTATTTAAAGTACAGGAAAATTCCACCTCTAGAGGCTCATTTAGTTGCTTTAGTGCCTAATTACTGACTTGAGAGGAACCTCACCACACCTATGGTAGCGCTCTCCAGCAAACACAAGGCAGAGCATCTGTTTCATCTGCAGAAACCTAATTCAAGAGTGTGATATATATGACATCATCCTAGGTGAGACAGAGTTCTCATGAGACAACACAATGTTTCTACATCAAGCACACTATTATTGCCATTAGTGATCTTTTCTTCACTAAAAAGCTGACCTTTAAACAGCACCCTGGTTATTTGCTCAGGGAGAAAACAAACCAGAATACGAAAAGCATGTGAAAGAATTAACTCTAAAGCAGATTTCTGCTCAGAAATGGACGCGGTATTCCACATAAATAGGTTAGAATGCTTATCACATAGTTTCCATACTCAATAAACCAGAGCTTAATTCTCTCATAATTCACGTCCAACTAAGACTAGTGTACACACCAGGAGAGGAGATGCGCCGTTTCCAGCCCACGCAGTCTAAGCCTGTTGGAGTGCTCTGGGAAAATGGATGCAGTTTCAGCGGTAGAATGTCAAAGGCAACAGCAGATGTGATGGATGGACTTATTCCAGCCTGCAACAAGAGAGGGAAAACACAGACAATAAACATTAAACTTAGATGCCCTGGAGAACAAAATACAGCATTCATCACAGAGCATCTCTTTCCACCTCTGATGCCTGCTCATGTAAGTAAGTAGTACATTAGTAGACACACATGGATGATTATGGCTAGAGAGGTTAGAAAAGAGTGAGAAGGCAGGGAAAACTGCAAAGTAATAAGTACAGAAGTGGATAACCAGGTACCGGACTCATACTTTACATACTACCACACATACTTACATTCACAGAAAGTTCCACTTCTTCCTATGAAGCGTATCTAGTGGGAGGGGGAAGCATATCATCCCAACAAATCATCCCCTCAGCTACAGAACTGTTTCCTACAACTTTATGACTAATAATTCCTGTTCTGGTATGCAACATGTAAATAAAGCTTTTCCCTTCAGAGATTTATTGGTACCAGTCCCCAACCATATAGGATGTGGAAAACAACATTCTTCTCTTCAGTTAAAGGTACAAATAGGATCTCTTGCTCTCTCCTCTACCTGGCTGATTGATTTTACAAAACTTATAGAACTTTATGAAACTTTGAAAACTCTATACCATTGCCAGATCTCATTAAACTTTTGCTGGTTTAAGGGGGAAAACATATAGATACATACACACAGCTCATGACCTCTAATGCCTTAGTAAGTCAGGATTAAAATAAACAAAAATACAAGATTTTTTGTTTGTTTAAGAAATCACACAATCATACAAACCACTGTCATAAAGATACTCCATCCACCCACAGACTAACCCACTCTCTCATGCAGAGATTCACTTGAAGTTTATTTAAAAAAAAAAACAAAAAACATCTATCAACAAAATCCAAAATGTAAACAAGGTTGTTCTCCTTTTCTGTGTCAAAACCAATATTTTCTGCCAATCTTGCCACACCAAGAAACTTTCAATGTTTTCTGTCTCCTCTCATCCACCCTGAAACAGAAATAATGTGTGCTTGATATAGGGAAATGAGGCAAATATTTCCCTCCTACTTCATCAGGGAATCACAAGATACTGGGCAAGATATTACAAGAATATAGATTACCTGACAATGAGCAATACAGATTGTTGTCAAAGTCACTGAAACTTGTAGTACACTTAAGGAATAATGCAGATATGCTTTTATTCCTTTTTCTTTCTCTCTCTTTTCTCCATCCCATACCTCCTGTGGCTAGCACACAGAGAAAATAGCAGTGACTGCAGGCAACTGGAAGATCAGCTGGTCAGTGAGCATTGGTCCCATGGGCATAGCCGTTTTTCATCTCTATCGCTACTGCCCCTTCTTTTTGCTGCTGTGACATTCAGTTACAATTAATCCATTCTTCACTGAACCAAGGATTTGGGATATTGAGGTCCAGTAGTTTATCTAGGGTCTTTCCTTCTCCCTACCAGCCCACACTATGTCTCATGAGCATGAAGGCTGCTGACTAGCTTTGACATTGAAGCCTCTTCCTTAGAAGACGGCAATTAGTCAAAACACCCTTCCAAAACTAAATGGCGAACTAAGTCCACTGAAAAGCCACACACTGCCCAAGCAGCTGAGAGTGTTGCTGCTCTGTGCCTGGTTTGCTTTATTCTTCCTGGACTTACTTTCCTAAAACAAAGAGAACACAGCCAATACCTTGGCATAAATCACCATCTCCCGAGGGATAGCATGAACCCTGTTCAAATTAACCTGAGCAGTGCCTGTTTGTCTAGAAAAGTCACAGCAAAGCCCCAGTGGGAGCACATGCTCTTCCAGTGACAACGAAATCAAGCAAAACAGGCAACTTACTGAGCTACAGCTCTGAAAATGCCAAGGGTAAAGTCTAGGTTATTTACATGAAAGGTGATAGAAAGCATTATTGTTCTGTTTAAGACTAGGAAGGAGAATACTGCCTTGGGGCAGTTACAATAAAAACTGCAGCTTCACTCTTATTAATCTCCAGGACATCAGAGCAAATTTCAGGTACAGGCATAATTTGATTTCTATAGCAGGGAAGCCAGGCCTGTACAACCCAAAGTCAGGAGAAGAAGCATTTTCAGAGATGTTAGTAATATATGGGCACCTACAAGGGAAGGGAAGGGAAATGAGGGACCAGAGCATAGTAAAGACCCTCTCTTCTACATTTTCTGCTATAGGTTCAAGGGGGTTATTTCTATGCTCTTACACACAGCAGTTCAGTCCCTGGGAGAGGCATTTACCCCTGTTGTGTGCCTGTGCCTTGTCAGGTGCACAACAGGGGGAGACTAATCTCATTCAATCCCCTCTCCAAAGCGTGTTCATTACCCTCTTGAAGTGCATCTGAGGTGCCCACGGTGCTCATAACCATTGTAGCACACAGCAAAACTTAATTTTCTCTTATTTCAGATGAGGTAAAATCAGATTTCCAGGAGTCATATTCAGAACAATAAGCTAAAGATCTATTTTTCACTGCTTCTTATTTCTCTTTCAAAATAAAAGAGCGTGCTTTTTCTGCATTATACCCCCTCTGGGTATAGTCCCCTGATGGGCCTTTTAGGAATCTCCCTAATTTGGCAGTGCAGAAACTGTGCTCTAACAAATGCATGTAGAGGCCACGTCTGTGCTTCTATTGCTGTGCACTGGAGAAACATCAAGCTTAACAGTCAGGTTTTAACTTTTTGTCAAAATAAGAAAGAGCAGGATGGGAGCAGACAGGCAGTTCAGAGACATCACTAAAACAGTTTTTGCAAAAATAATTCCCAAAACAGAGCCTATTGCCATTACAGCATTACATGTATCAGTGATTTGGGGCATTGCCTCTGCTCCAGCTAGGGAATTTATACTGCATTAAAAATAAGTAAGAGGACCCCAGGCTATACTGTGAAACCCATCACCATGTGAAGGGCAAAGCCTATGGCCAAGTAAAAGAAAATAGATTCATCCATAACCACATGAGTTTCTCTTCTTCCACTTCGGGGGGTGCTACCTTGAAAGGCTTGACATGACCAGTTAAATGTTAACACTTTAAGGTACAAGATCAGAAGCTGCTCAGCTTGTTACTGGTAGCATTTCATTATAAGGGACAGCTGGGTCAAGCTTTGAGTTTGACTCTAGGGATTCACACAGACTGTTCCCACTTCAAGCAGCTTACTGGACCTAAGCAAAACAAAGACCAGTGTATGGAATTGTTTAGGACTGGTATTTCAAGGGATTATTTTTTTAGTTTAAAGGTCGTTTCTTGACTGTCCATCTCCCTCTGAATCCCAACTGCCAGCCTTCAGAATAGCTTTTTATCACCACTATACTAATTTGTGTATGTTGATCTGAATAATAGAGTAGTATCAGAAATCAGCACTTGAAAAATAAAGAATTCCTCCCTGGTCTGACCTATTAAGTTGTTTCCACAATATTGCAGCATTACATCACCTTGTATGCTGACCAGATCTTGACTTAACACAATATGACTTGTCATAACTGAAGCTACACATCCCAACACAGCCATATGTCAGAAAACATCAGACTTGCAATTTCAGATCTCTAAAGCCCCATATAGTTGCCTTGTTCCAGTCACAAAACCACAACAGACAATGAACATCTTACAAAGTTTCTTTTGTGATAATTTATTTCTCCTTATAAAAAGGGATTTAGCATCCTTCTAAAACTGCAGCTTGTGACAGCACTCCCACCACACTTAGGAGTACGTATAAGCCAGTGTTATTACAGGAATAGAGCATTGCAAAGGCAGAATAAAACACAATAGGAAAATGAAACTATGTTATGACTATTATAAATAAAAAATACAGGCCAAGAAATGCAGTTATTTGGGCATATAGGAAATAGCCCTTCAATCCCAACAGTTCTCTCAATAAAACTTAGCATTGTGCCCATTTGGCCTGCTCACAAAGATAAAAAGTATCAATAACCTGCATAATGCACTTAAATAAACAGAAACAGCAAAAAACAAATCTACCTACATGCTACTGAATATCTTCTACTCACCTCTACTCCCCAAAGAAGAATGAACCAGAAAACTAACTCAGGCCCATAAACCCCACAGGCAGGTGATGTTAAGTGAGGGTATCTCAATGGGCACAGGGACAGCTGCAAATCATTACACAGCTGATCACAATTTACAGGTAAGTTTGCACCAGAAAATAAGGGTGGAAATGCTTAAAGGAGAAGCTGTTTTCCAGCAGCATCAAAATGTGCAGTCCATCAGCAAAACAGACAGCATTCAAGCTGTGTAATCTGATGGCTCTAGGGGAAGCTATTGAGGTGACTGGTCACTCCTCTTAGAAGCACTAACGGTCTCAGTGCTGGCCAACATAACCTGTAGCACGGGCTAGATTTCCATCACTATCCGTGCTTGTCAAGGAATTGTAAGAAATATTTTTAGCATGTTTTACTGGCTTCCATTTATCACTGAGCCTGTGTAAGCCAGGTGTTCGTTTTCCCTAGCTTGTTTCATGCCCATACAGCACTAAGCACTCAGAACTCTGAACAAGGTAGAAAAGTAACACAATTAATTTATTTTAAAATTTTTCTGATCTTAACATATACATGCCTCAGGAGCATTACTCATTGTCTTTAACACATAGGTAGTAGTGGGTCTGAGCCAGGGAAGCATCCTCACTGAACTGAGAGTAGGCAACACATCATGGAACCATACCCAGCACTCATCCAAGCATCAACTGGCAATGTTTTGTTTTGAAGAGCCCTACAAATACAAAATAGCACAGATTTGTAGCCCCTTTTCTTGAGGAGGGGAGAACAGTGGGCAGTTTTTCAGAAACCTTGTTTCTGGAACTGGCCTGGCTTTCTGTCCCAGGTGTCCATCAGCTTCGATGGGAGGTTCTCTCAGGCAGACAGGTATGAGCAGCAGGTTTACTCCCGGCAAGCCATAGTGGACAAGCTGAGCTGTGTCAGGTGAATGTTTCCCCCTCACCATCCACAGAACTATTTGTGCGCATAAGCTCAAGCATGTGCTGAAGTGGTGACAGGACGGGGGCCTCAGCTCCCCTCAAACATTGTCATTTTGATGCAAGAGCAACCAGAAACAGGCAATGAGGACAACAGAAAGGAAAACAAATGCAGATAACAGACCAAAACAGAAAACCCTGAGGAAAGCTTTTATTTTAATATCTGCTACTTGATTTCAAGCTTGCTCAGAAGCTTCCTCCATATTATCATCAGATGCTGCATGGAGTGTCCCCATATCTCATGTCCTTTTTCCTTAGAAGTTCTTTTTTATGTACGAAGGCTAAATTTGGCTCTTCATGGCTCTCCCTGAAGGGAACAGATCTTAGCTCTGGATCCAAGAGTAACAGATGCGATCAGTGTGAGTCACAACAGCCACAAAGTTTGCCATAAGCAATCATAACGCTGATCTAAAAGTCTCCCCCAGTGGAGAGGAGAATACTAATAGCTAAAACTCCAATGGCAATGTTCTCTCAATTTGCCTCGGTAGGAAGTGTGGAGTTGGCTTCAGATACAAGGGAAATCTAATTTAAAGTCCCTTTTTAAAGTTATACAGCAATGCCACAGGGCACAGAATGAGATTTCATCAGTTTAATTTATATTGATTTAAGGCAACTTTGATTTGCTCCCTGCCCTCCCCATCTTTCAGCTCACAGAGCAATCTGATGCTTTCGCATCCAACATGGCGCAGGGCAGGAACTGCTCGCTCACAGCAACTAAAAAACTCACCAACATTAGAGATCACCACTTACGGGCCATTTTAGTGTTTAATCAGTCTCCACAGGCTAATGGGCCCAGAGAAAAGCAGACAGAACTGGTACCAGACAAAGTGCAAGGACAGGAATATGATGACAGTAGAAAGAAGCAGCTGGAGCAGAGAGGAAGACAGTGCCAGAGGAGGAGGTCGGTGTATGGTTTCTTACTTTTAACTGGTCCTCTGGGAGGTGTCGCAATTGAATCCCTCTCTCTGGCTGTGTCTCCTTCTCTGGCTTCCTTTTTTGGTTCCTCTCCATCCAAACATCATCGAAGCTGAAGCACTTATAGAGGTGTTTAGGTCTCTTCCTCCTCCTTTCTGGAATCTCCTTGGCTTTTTCATCTGGAGCAAGGAAGGAAAGCCTCCAGGCTTTGCTTTCAAGGGTGGAGATAGGGCATGGGGATGGTGGAACCTGGGGGGGCCTTCTTTTGCGATGGGGAACCCATTTCTCATTTGGCCTCTTTTCAGGTGGCATTTGACATTGCTGTTTAGACTCCTGTTTTACAAACAGCAGGTGAAAACACAGGGTTTGTTGGCTGGAAATTTTGTTTGCAACAGAAGATGGTAAAGCTCAGTTATTTAGCCCCAGAATTATTCAGAAGAAAATGCTTTCCCAAGAGTACTGGCTGGCCAAAACCAGCCTGCCTACTCACTTAGTCTTCTCCATAGGCTTAGGGGTACTCCACCATGAAGCAGCAGCTCTGCTATCCTTTGAGAGTGTAACATACACTCCCTCAGCACAGGACAATGCCCTTTTCACCCTCATTCTAGATGGCATATTACAATAACATTACAACTGGGATTTAGATCACTCTGTCTGTATAATATTATTTACAAAGACAGACAGTGTCTCTGAAAGTAGAATAATGACCGGTCTTGTCTGTCTGTGCTTTTCCAACTGTACTTCAGTTATAAAATGTAGAAAGGCTTCCTAGATGCCTGCACGTATGATATATTGAGCCCTGTGCTTCCTGATGTGCTCTTTGTGCTATCCATTTTATTTGCTTGATGTTGGGCTGAAAGCAAGGAATTGCACAGCTTTGCACTTCACTCTCATTTGCTTTTAACAAGTGGTTGCACAAAATTACAGTTTTTATACTGGAACAACTTGAAACTAAGCGTGCCCTGAGGCATCTAACTACCACTCCAGGTAGCATCAGTGTTAGAATCAATAATATTTAAGGTGGGAGATAACAACATTGAGGAATGAATGATCTCAGGAGTCTCTTTTCATGCCAAGAAAATGTTGTGTCCTGACAATAGTATCTCACCAGTTTCTCACAGTTCATTTGAAGAACCCAAATACAACAACCCTGAAACCACTGCAGGCACTTCCTATCTACTCTCAGTTAACCAACAATCCTAGATCAATTCTTCTTTGCCACTGGCAAGAGATGCCACAGTCTAGAAACACTCCTTATCTACTAGATGCTATGCAAAAAGGAAAGTGTATCCTGCTGGTATTCTGTGCCTAACCCCATCATATTGGAAAGGAGCAAGGAGGAGAACTTGCACAGATTCCAAACACGGGACATATTAGGACAGTTCGCTCTTGCCTGCTGGGTAACACAATTATGTAACTAAATTCATGCCACAAACAGATCAATTAAATATGTAATGAAGGCCCTGCCACATTGGCAAACTGGTAATTGTTCTGTCTTGCTGTTTTCAGCACAAAATCTTTGTCCCGGATATAACTTGGAGAATGTTAACCATCAGCAGATAATGAGAGAGGGGCTGGTCTGTGCTCCATCAGGCTAACAAGGGTTACTTACAGTGTGGTAGCCAGAGGTGTCAGAGGCAAGCTGATCCACTGCAGTTTGGTACAGCATTATAACACAGATAAAGCTGGTACCACTGGAAAAATACCTGGCTGAGGGCTTGGGGAATATATACATATCCCCATAGTGGAGGGCACACTGGAAGTGAGCTCAAGGAACTTCATTATGCCTTTGTTTGGTGTTGCCACTAGTCCTGCCTGAAGAAGGAGGTGGGATTAGATGACCTCCCAAAGTCTGTTCCAACGAACTTTTTTGTTTCTATATGAAAAATAAGGAGTTTCTATAAAAAAAAATAGGGAGAAAGGGTAGGCTAAGACCATTTTGGAGGGTATTTTAAAACTTTACTATAACCTGGGATGTGAGAGACAAAAGGCAGCAGCAGCAGCAGCAAAAGCTGTGTGAGGGCTCATTTGAGTTGAACACAACCAGCCCTCAGCTGCAGAATTGATTAAGCAGTTCCAGATTCATGAACTCTCTGAAAAATGTCTGCTTGGGGTATGCAGAATCTCATACCCTCTCTCAAGTGCCACTTTTGAAAATCGGCTGTACAAAATTATTTTGCCCATTTCTTAATGTCAAAACTTGTCATCAGCAATACTGCATGATCAAGCCAGGTTCTGGGATCTCAGCTAACAGATCAATCTCAGTCACCCTGGTGGTTTGTGCTAAGCCACTGAAAGAGATTCCTAAGATCCCAGCCACTTACAACTCAGGAAATCTTCTCTGGGATTAAATGCCTACTGACAGAGGAAGTCTCTGCTTTTAAAGAGAGACTTGGTCTCAGCCAACCAAGAAATGCCTATTGAAGATAAAATATTTTCTGTGAGATCCAGCCTATCACAAGGAAATTAATGTGTTACCAGGAGTAGAATACAATGCAACATCAAAAGGAGACCCTGAGTCCATGGGTTTATTTCTGTTTGCTGTAGAAAAGGCAGAAAAGGACTCCTACTGGCATCAGAGGGTAGTTATTGTGACTGCAAAAGACTGATGGTACTTTGAAAGACAGCTACTCATTGTCTAAAGAAAAAAATTTTACTTCTTAAAAAGCGACTCTTAGCAATGGGAATTGATTTCTATGTTGCCTTTCACTTCAAGAAACTTATTTACTATACACCAATTACAAGGCTCCATCCTACCTTATCTTAAGAGGGGTAAGACCCAGCTAAAAACTGGAGTTGAATACAGAGTGGTGTCTGTGCAATCTGTCTGAGGCATATTATGTATTAGCGCTGTTGTGAAGACTCCATTCCTTTAGTTTTTTGTGGTATATCCTCCCTTAAAGAGTGCATCAATTCATATAGTCTCGAACAGAAACAGAAAGATTAAGTAGTGCTACCTCTTTTAGTGCACCCGTCTAACCAATATGTTCACTAAGCCATTAAAGAGTTTCACTGGAATTCCTAAACTATATTAAAACAAAAGACTCTGCAAACCAAACCACCACCTGATCATTCCCAGACAACAACTCACCTCATCTTGGAGCATGTCACTAATGGAAGAAGCTGTGTTTAAGCTGATCTGGGATTGACTGCTTATACCACTGTCATCCCTCTGGTATTCGTTGTCCAACGAGTGTACAGAAAGTAAGAGACTACCTCTGGGTTTCAGTGTCTTTGGTCTCTCAGGAGCCTCCAAATTGCTTTCAACTGCAGAGCTGTTCCCAAGAGAGATCATTGAAGTGGCACATATTCTTCCAGGATAACGGAAGCTCTTGTGTTGAGAAGTGGATCGTGGACTCTGCGGTTTAGGACTCATGGGCCTACAAGGCATGTCTTTACCATCTGAATTTGAGAGCTGGGGACATGATGGACTTGACTGACTAAATGGCAACTGCAAGTCAGTGGGGCTAAATGGAGATTTCATCCAGTATTCCTCTAGAGAAGTATTTAAACTGTTGCTCAGAACCTCCTGTTGTTCATCACCGTCTGAACTCTGTGAGTATCTGATGCCCAGGTCATGGGACTGTATTCGTTTTCTCCACATACCTGCAGGTGAAGAGACATCAACAGGCTCCACAGAGGTGTCAAAATAGTTTGTGTCTGTTGAGGAGCCATTAGCTGTTTCTGTTTTAAAAAATGTGTGTCCGTTGGAACTATCCTGTCGCTCTACTGACATTGTTCTCATTACATGGTCTCTAGTTGCATTAAGACTCTCCTGTGTTGGTGATAAGCTGGCTAAGACAGGCCTTTTTAGTCCATCTGCCTCCTTGCTTTTTAGAAAAGCTTTCCAGGCGCTCTGGCGAAGTTTGGCTTTCTCCTTTTCATTTTTCAGTGATACTCTTGAGCTTTGCTCAGCATTTTCCTTTTCTGGAGATTTGGATTCAAATAAGCTTGAGAGGGATTTGTGTGCCAAGGCCAACCTTGTTTTGAACTTCTTACCCTCGGGGTTTTTGTTTCTTTTGTATTCATTTTCAGGGAATGATTTTCTAATCCCAGAGTATTCCACAGGTTCACTGTCATTGTTTTCAGATGAACCTGAAACTTGTCGATCCGCATATTTGACAGCAGCCAGTGTGGGAGAAGTTGAATTTGTATCTACATCTTCCATCAGTATCCGACCAGAGCCAGAAGCCTTCCTCAGGCTCATTCTGTTGAATAATCCTGCAGGTCTCTCATAGAATAAGTCATCATCGTCAGAGTACTCAGAGGCGTAGCTTTCCTTCCTGTGGAAGGCTGAACCAGATGAACAACTTTTGAAAGACTGTAAACTTGCAGTGTCTTCATCCTCTTTCCCAGCATCCAGTTCTTCCATCTTTGCCTTGCTGCCAAAGAAGCTGCTACTTCCCTGATTTTCTGCTGTGGCAGGCTTAGTTTTCCTGAAGGATGTCATTTTTGAGAATACTAAAAATCTCGAAGCTTTCCCACTATTCCCATTCTTCGTTGGCTTTTGCATAGCTTTATAGAGACTGCTATTACTTCCCAGGATGTGGAATGAGTTCTCATCCATTTCCTCGCTGTTAGTGCTGCAGGTACTTATATTATCTAGGCCCAGCATGCAAGCCGTATGGGTCTCCCTTTTCTCAGAATAGTTAAAGACATCAGACACATCTAGATTCAGTGTACTGTCTTTGCTAGGGCTAGCTGTGTCTTCTGCAGGAGAGCCCTCCTTTCCTTCGCTAGGAGAAGGTTCCTCACAAATACCTATTCGTTCCTTTGAACCATTACAGGCTTCAGTTCCTTGCCTGGCTACTGCTTGTTCAGAGATTATGCTGGGCCCTTGAAGGTCAACATCAACACCATCTCCCTGACACAAACTGCTTACATTGCACGTTTCCAGTGTTACTGCACTAGTTATATATAAGCCTTCCTCTCTGCCTTGATGTGCTTTGAATTCTTCTTCCTTAGACATCTGATCATCTCTTGTTTCAGCCCGTGACTTTCTGAACTGTTCTGTCTCTAATTCAAAACCTTTCTTTGTTCTGCAAGGCTCTTTCTCAGAGATCATAACACCACTTCTGCTAAGTGATTTTGAGAGCGCTTCACATTGATCTGCCTGACTTTCTGCAATAAGTATATCATTGCCCAGTGGTACAGTAACACTCCTAAATTCCACTTTTGCACTTGTTACTGTGGAATTACTACAGGTGAACCCTAAGGAGGAAACTGCATCTGTTTTCTCTCTTTTCTGTTGTGAAACTTCTGGTTTTTCTTCAGCTGTACCCCTACCAGGGAGTACCTCTGCACTACCAGGAATGAGGTGGGTGGCCAGAATTTGTTCTTCACAGCTACAGCTTTCACTCAGAACTCTCTCTGGCTCATCACGAGCTTTGCTGACAGTATGAGGAGACATCAAATCCTTGCTCACTACGTTTCTCAAGGTTCCAGTTACCATTTCAGTAGGAAAGTTATCATTCAGTGTCTTGGACTGTAATCCTTTCTGCTCTACAGATACTATAATTAGGGCAGGCTTTAACTCTGGAAGAGTCATTAAATGCCTTCTCTGGCTTATATAATCTGATCTGGGAGTCATTTCAATGGCAAAGACACTCTCTTCATCCTTTCCTTTATGAGTAGGATGTTCATTTGTTACTAGCTCAGAGTGACTCCTTAAGGCACCAGGTTTGCAACTTGTATTTTGCTGAATTGATTCTTCGTGGTCTGCCCCAGTGTTACCACCACCTGGTTGCAATGTGGTTTCCAGGACTTTCCAACTGAAGTCAAGGTTAGAAGAATCATCTACCCATCTTTCCCCTACCACGATACCTGACAGTTCAGATTCAAGGCCATTCTCCTTCAAACTTTTCTGCTGTATTCTACCAGTGGAAACGCAGTTTACAGAACAATCACAATCTCTGTTTTCTACAACAGCGGGAAAACCTACATGACAAGCCGCTAGGTTCTCAGTGTCACCAATGCCATATTCAACATCAATATCACAAGGGAATCTGTCTGCTTCCAGATCTCTTTCAGCTTTGGACTGGTCACTTTTCATAAGTTCTTCAGCATTTATGATCACTGGCTCACAGTCCAGGGCAGATGAAGTCTCCTTTTGTTTCGGATTACACTCACAAACATCAGTCTGTGTAGAAGATAAGCTATCAGCATATGTACCTACTGCTTCTGGGCTAAGGCCACACGTCTCTGTTTTAGAGTGCAAATAATAATCAACGCATTGGCGAGAGACTGCTGGTTCAGAAAGCTGACACTCATTTGAGTCTATGTCAGTATTAAGAAAAGATCTTTTTATGCCAAATTTGCCCTCTATTTTTATTGCCTTTTCAGGGCTTACAGGTACCCTTCCTAAGTTTTTCCAAGTGCATTCAAAATCCAGCCCTTGAAGATGTATTCTGGAACATGACCATCTGAATTTGTTTGTCAGATGAATACAGTTCCCCACATATTCTGTCTTGCTTTGAGCACTGATATTTTCAGGTACACTGTGCCATGTTTTACTTTCTGTAATCTCTGACCTTGTGAGTGGTGGCTGAGATTTTGATTTGAAGCAACTCTGGTAAAAGAATGAATCTGATGTCAACATGGTCTCTGCACTTCCATGTTTTATCCTTTTACCTGTAGTTTCCTCACTGTCAACTGAGTTCCTCCTGCTGCATCTTATACTGGACATAGAATCTAATTCACACTTATAGTCAGATGTCTCAGTGTAACTTTTACAGTTAGGTCCATTTGTTTCAAAATGAAGATTAGGCAAACTACAGCTTGATGCTGCATTTGACTGGAAGGAAAATTGCTGTACCTTAGGAAAAATCAAACAACTTTCTGAGTTTGCTTTGAAACAAGCAACACTTAATACTGCAGGATGTTCCTTCTGTCTTGTAACATCATCTTCTGTAGGTACTGAGCTGGTACAGGACTGCACTTTACTGCTTTCAAACTCTGCTTTATTTTGTAATACTGCTATAAACTTTCTATTTGTCTGCGATATAATGCTCTCTTCACTGACTTGGTTCTCTGTGTTGGAAATATCACTAGTTAATGTTAGCTCTTCATCACCCAATTCTTCACCTTCTGACTTTGCAGATTGTATGCACAATTCAGTTTTGCTTGGTGCTGCTTTTATTTTGGAAGACACTTCTAACCGCACCTGCTGGGTAAATTCTCGTTGCCTTGAGCACTTAAGTTCATGGAGGGTTGTTTCTGCCTTTGCTTTAGGAAGACTACAGCACAAATTTTTTTTTTCAGTAAAAGGGCAGTTTGAATCCAAGCAAGTTTCCCCAGTTACATCACTGGAAACAGATTCTGTGTCTGATGCACTCTCATAAGGCTCAGTTTTCACATCTGACAAAGATCCACTCTGATGTGACAGGGTCTCAAAATAATCTTCATCTGTTTCTTGGCTGGATCCACGTATCTCCAGCTCTATTGTGCTTGGGGTAGAAGAACTCAGATCATCTTCAAACTCTCCTTCACTGATGTAGTTTTCAACTGGCTCTGGGGTCTATGAATAAACAGAAAAGAATGATTTAGCAATGATTTCCCACAGCAGCAGGGTAGCATGAACTATTATTAGGAAATGGGCTTAGGAACAATTAATTTAATACACACTGATGTCTTTGGAAGTTATGCTTGGTATTTTACTTATTGATGGACCTGAGGTCTTTCTATTTCTTACTTTTTGTTTCTTAATGTGTCTTAATTAATATTTTTTTTTCATTTTATTATGTAATTATGCAGAGGCCAAAATTTGACTTTTGGCCCTATCTTTCATAGCCCAATACCAAGACACATTTCACATCCAAATAAGTCAAATGGAAATCATCCCTTGCCAGTAGATCTAAAAGCTCTAATGAATCCATCTTCAAATCTGAGGAGGTTTATGTGATAAACCTGAGAAATAATTGTTACTGTCCAAATTACAGAAATGTGACATAAATATATACAGAGCAGTTTTGCACTTGAATAACTGGATACTACCCATACCAAAGCCTGAACCAAAGGTGAAAGAAGTCTTTGATCTCATTTTCCAGAAGGCTTATACCGGTGCACTACATATATCAGTTATCAGAGCACATCCAAATCAGTGGCTAGGAGCAGAAAGATCAAAACCTCACTGTCAATATTAGGAAATGTCTTTGTCCCAGACAGCTACCCTGGGAGAGTCTCAGTCTTCTTTTCTTTAACAATCAGAAAGAAGACTGGATATTTCTCGAGTTTAAAGTAGAAAATGAAAGCACTGCAAGCTTTCCTGAGGTAAAAATAGTACTTGCCGCCTGTCAGCTTCAGGTACAGCTATTGTCAGAAGTTCTACAAATGTACCCAACAAAGATATTTAGCTGATCCAGCCTCAATCCATTAATATCTAGAATGAGAAGCTATATAAATATAAATGGCAGCCTTTAACCCTCATGCTGGATGCCTCTTTAACCAGGTTTTGATAACAGTCTTCACAAGAATGATCAGCACATTTCAAAATCTGAAAACTGAGATAATAAACAATGAAAGACATTTCTAAAAAAAACCCAAAGCCACAAGTGAATGGCAGCCATCAAACTAGAACACAAGGTCCCTCAGCCTGAGTTGCATGTCACCTTCACCAGGGTGCTTTGTCACAGAGGAAGTGTGAGTCCTCATACAGGAAGACACATTCCAAATCACATCAAAGGATATGTCACAGAGTTTCTGCTTCTAGACTCCAAAACATAGAGGGTAAACCAGAAAAAGGAATGCATTAGGGTTATTTCCAAAAGGGGGTCTCAATTAGAAGATTGGTATTTTCTCTTGAAAGAAGAATGAAAATCCAAATTGAATGGAGGAGGGAGGGGGAGAATTCAGTGCTTCAAACCAAGTCCAGAAATCACTTTCACACCATAAAGCTGACCAAATTGCACTATAATGGCAACATGAGTCATGCAACCAGCAAAGCAACGTGTCCTTTACTGTGCGCAATCAGTGATACATGTAATTGAGGTCCTTTAATAATGTCAAATCCCACTATCACCAGGACAGAAATGACCAGCCTTAAAGCAGCACAAACTAGCATTTCACATAATGATTGAGCAGCATAAATTGTGAGCAGTTGGCTCACACAGCAGTGAGTACAGCAGCAGCTGTTCAGCAGTAACAGCACTGCCTCTTCAACAGTGTTCTGAACACAAATTTACAGATGGCAATAAACTAAGATAAAAACTGTTCAGGCAAGTAGGAACAAAGTAATGAAGATGCCCAACTGTCCCCAAGGATAATTATGAATTAAATTACAAAAAAATTAGGGCAGAGATCCCTTACAGTCCATCTATCACTCCAAACATAGCTATGTCAGGATATTCATACTGTGACCCCTCTCAAATTCATTATTTGTTTTTAATGGGTATTATACAAAATTATGCTATTAAAGCAGAAGCCGAGGCCCCACAATTGCCTCCATACCTTGTGGGAAATGAGGAAACAAATCTAGGCATGAAGGGCACCAATTAATGTCAACCAGCATTCCTGGACTGGGCCCAGGACTGAACAGCCCCCAGTGCTGCTAAGGGGAAGAGCCGGCGTCAGGATCAGTCTGGTGGGGCATACTCTCTCAGATGTACCCTGGGATGGAGTTCCCCTGAGGAGGGAGAGGACATAGAAGCTTCAGTTCCTGCTATGTCTATCAAAGCCCTCTGCCTAACAGACAAGGGAGGCCTAGAGCTGACCTCTAGTAAACCTGCAATTCATGAGCTCACTGAACTTCCCATGGTGACGAGGGAAGAAGTCCTAACAGGGCAAACAACATGCAGGTGGTGCCATTTTTACCTTGTTCTATGGGTCTTTGACCTCTCAGTGCCTCTGGTTCTATGGATCTTTGACTTCTCAGTGCCTCCAGGAGCCAGGCCATTGCTCTGACCACCTGTCATATGTAGTTTAATTTCCTTCCAAACTGTAGTGTGTGTATTTTGTTAGGATTTGTGGGACTACTTCTCTTTGTGTTTACTGTTTTTTTCTATAAAAATTGAGTCTAAAGGACTCAGTTGGAGCAGAAGGGGGGAAGTTTACAATGGGCAGGTCCTTTGATGTAGCCCTGTCTTCGCAACACAGACAATTATGGGCTTGAGAACTGAGTAGACATGTGGCAGTGATCCTCAACTAGGCTGCTGATTAGACAACAGACCTCACGTCTTTAATTTCCATGAGATTATACTGAATTTCAAAAGTCAAATTATGGCTCTTTCCTCGGAAGGGTTCTTAAGAAAACCCTCAGCACCCATGGACAAAGTTGTGTGTTTATACATCTCTTCAATCTCAAAGCAGATAAACAGTTGGAAGACAAGAGCCTGGAATAAATATGAAAGAAACTACTACTGAAATAAGGCTTTTGCACTTCACAGACACAACCACCCCTCAAAAAAGCTACCATTGGGAAAGGACTTCAGACAGCAGGTGAGAGTGTAGGGTACAGAGCAGTAGCTGCAACCTACCCAGAATCCCTCTGCACTGATCTACTGGGGCTTGCAAAATGATCCAGTGTCGTGGTTTAACCCCCACGGGCAACTAAGCACCGCCCAGCTGCTTGCTCACTCCCCCCCGGTGGGATGGGGGAGAGAATCGCAAGGGTAAAAGTGAGAAAACTTGTGGGTTGAGCTAAAGACAGTTTAATAGGTAAAGCAAAAGCTGCGCACACAAGCAGAGCAAAACAAGGGATTCATTCACTCCTTCCCATTGGCAGGCAGGTGTTCAGCCATCTCCAGGAAAGCAGGGAACCATCACATTTAACGGTTACTTAGGAAGACAGACGCCATCGCTCTGAATGTCCCCCCCTTCCTTCTTCTTCCCCCAGCTTTATATGCTGAGCATGATGTCATACGGTATGGAATATCCCTTTGGTCAGTTGGGGTCAGCTGTCCTGGCTGTGTCCCAACTTCTTGTGCACCCCCAGCCTCCTCGCTGGTGGGGTGGTGAGAAACAGAAAAGGCCTTGACCCTGTGTAAGCACTGCTCAGCAATAATGAAAACATCCCTGTATTATCAACAGTTTCCAGCACAAATCCAAAACACAGCCCCATACTAGCTACTATGAAGAAAATTAACTCTATCCCAACCAAAACCAGCACACCCAGCAGAGATTCAGATTAGAAACTATAAAGAAAACATCATGTAAGATAGCCACATAATGTCCCCAAGGCCTCAAATTATCTTCCTGATCAAATCCAGCTATCCAAGCCCTTTTCTTAAATTGCTTCAGACAGAACTTTGGTTTCTCAGCAGAAAAACACTTTTTCTGAATTGTCTGTCATTTCAGTGGATATTATAGGTGCTACAGATGTTTATAAAAAGCAAAACAGTATGAATAAGAGCAGATGCAGCACTGCACCTTGATAAGGGTTGCTGAAAAGTGATGCTGTTGTCAGCAGTGGTTCTGAACCTTCAGACTGATTCTGCTCTGTGCACAAATGGCAGTTCGACAGGGACTCTGAAAGACACTAGAAATGAAACCCTCTGCAGGTAGTGAGGAAAGTGCTCTATAATCACTGAATCATGACATTTTACTTGCAGAATATATTCAGTTTTTGATGCAGGACGCAAACATTTGCATCTTAACTGCACAAGAGGAAACAAAATTCACAGATGGATGAGAAAAGCAGAACTTCCCCAGGAGGTTCTTGCTTCAGCCAGTGCAGATATGTGCAGGCATCCAAAAGTAACTTTCGCACTAAGTCCTTCAGCAGTTTGGTGACACCGTTGTTTCATTAATCATCTATACGCAGCAATAGCACTATTTGCAGGGCACTCCATCCTTAAGCTGTAACATTTTTATATACAGAACCATTCATATATAAAGTCACTAAAATAACATATCTCCCTTTTCCGCAAGAGATGGATGAGCTTTTTATTGTTCCCAAACAGTGCAGTTACTTTTTGCTGAAAAAGATCTCGAAGCCAGTTCTGTTTATTTGTGGGAACTTGCACTATACCAACAACTAGTGACATGAGGAAACAACATGCAGACATCCTCTGCATAAGTGTCTTGCTCTAGTTGTATTTAGTGCCTTCACTGGAAAGCCTCCAAATGGATAAGCAATTCCAAAATCAGCAGGACTATGTGAGCAATTGCATAAGGCTCTGGCAGCTACCATCACTCAAGGTGGTAGTCCCAGATGAAGGCAAGAGGGAGAAGGGGTTGGAACCAATGGCAAAACAATGCACAGAATCAGTGAAATACCTAAACATCATAACAGCATCATAACTGCCAAGAACTCAGTGTGTTTCCCCCTCCTGCCAGCTTAAGTGACCATGCTCTGTTTCTGTTCAGTGCTTTGACATTACAGCCCAATAACCTGGCCCCAGAGGTAAATCTGGGCCTCCACAATGATGTTGTCTCATGACACTTGGTAAGTACAGGACTGCATCAGCAGAAAAATGCCACAAGCAGGGGGCCTGCTGCACTCTACACAGTGTCTCTGATTCCTTTCAACAAGCCAACTCCAACATGAAAACACTTTTATAGCCCAAAGCCCTCCTTGGACATTAACACTCCTACTACCACATACAGTTTAGCAGAATGTTGGCCAAGATAAAAAGATGTTGGCCAAGGTATAGTCGTTTCTAGTAACAATGCATAATCTGGGTGCCATCTAGAGGTTGCGATGAGGTGCCTGGTCAGACACAGCTTGCGCAGAGAACTACATACTCCCTTTAATAAATACAAGCTGCATTCCAGTTTCTTACTGTGCTGCAGGTCAAGCATCTCACCAACAAATTCCTTAGTACTGCTTTAGCTCCAGCCAGATAAGGACTGCCCAGCAGATGAAGAGGCGAGGCAGTGAAGAGGCATGAAGATTTACCGTTTTAAGTAGAAGATAAATATGCAAGATCTGTCATTTGTACAATATGATTGCACAAAACTGAAAAGTTCATGGCTCCCTGTATCTCGTATTTGTGGTTTATTTTTTCCATTAAGTTTTACAAACTGCAGTTTGCATCAGAAATACATTTTTATCAATGCAGCAATATCAGACACAACTATTATGAAAATATTTGTAGATTTATTCTCACAAATACATTAAAAACTGAGAGCTTATTTGTACAAAAAGAAATCCTACATTTTAGCCAAGGCACTAACTATGTAGGTTCACTCTTGAAATGTAAAGTTTAAACTGTATCAATAATTAATAGTTACTGTTCTGAAATATAAAAAGATCATTTTTTGGTCAACACAACAATATAATATGTCAAATAAAATTTGGAACGTGAACAGCTAATATTCAGACTCAAGCAACTTCCCTGCTCTTTGAAACTATCTGCATTCATTGCATTGCAATACTCCCTCTGCTGGCAAATTTAAAAGGAAATATATTGCTTCATTGTAGTTCTGCCTTCAACGCATGGAAAACTTACATTGTTAGATTTCTGATTATCTTTTCATGAAAACAGGGATATATTTTGCTTGCCTTATAATACCAAGTCAATACTCTTCCTCCCTCCCTCACACCCTTCCTCTATTTTTTTTAACAGAGAAAAGCTCAGGACTGTCCCAGAAGAAAAAAATCAGAAGTTACTGTGTTCATGTTGAAGATACAGTGTAAAGATATAAGCAGGTAACATCACTGCTCCCATGAAACAGGGGACTAAGCCTCAATGAAAACACTTTTTGTGCTAAAATAGAAATTCAACTTGCTTGGCCACAGGGAAGCTCTTGCCTCAGAGTCATGGAGGCAAATGTGCATCTGCCTCTGTCTAAATTTTACCATTAATCTTTCTCTGAGGCAGATGCACTTACATGAGGTTGAAGCTGTCTGGCAGAAGCAACATTCAGCTCTGCACAGACCAAAAATCCAGAAACTATGTGAATCCTCCTCCAAAGACAGGGCCCATGCTGAACTCTTGTGCTATGCAGCTAGGGGGCTTCAAGTACTAACATCCTTCTACCAGTGGAAGTTTGTATACTCTTTAAAAGATCATCTTGGCCTGCTACTCTCTGCTAAATGAACACAGCACTCACAGTTAGTTTCCCTTCAGAGTGTTTAAGGACATGCTTGAACACCTTGCTGAGTGGTAACCTTTAGGTTTCCTGGTGAAAGAAGTGGAGACTTGCACTCTAGAAGACCAGGCAGAGAGTGCTGTGGTGGTTTGTCCTTCCACTGTAAATTTGCTGCAATCACTTTTTTGTGAGTACACTTTAGCACAGACCTTTTTTAAACTCAATTCTTTTTTTCAGAAGCCATTCTGTTTTCTTGAGTGCCGTTGAGAAATTATAGAAGGAATGCTTCTATAAAGGAGGAGTAGAAAGACTGCAAATACTTTAAAGAAGGGCAAACTCCTCTGAAGAAGAAAGCTATTGGAAAAAAGACTCCATTAAAGACAAAGAGTGGTCCAAGAAATCCTAAGTGTATGTGTGCACATGTAGCCACAAGACATCCACTGATGTTCCCCTCAGTGATCAGCAATTCAACATTCCAGTATGTAACGAAGTTCGAAGTCAAGTGCAAAGTCATGAGATACATGGCTTGTTTGTCTTATAATCTAATCACTCAGCACATTTTTAGAACCATAGGCTTTCTTTGTTTAATCAAGAAAATCAGTCTGCAGACAGTTATAATTCAGACTGTTAATTAAAAGGGCACTTTGAAGGAAAGGGCCTATATGAAGCCTGTGAGACACAAGGCAGTGACTGATACAAAATCCTGGCTTTCTTGACATCCTCCTACCATCACTGGAAACATCATCACAAATTGCCCAATACACTCAGCCACTTCATCTCCCTCTTGATTATGTTGTTTGCTTTTGAACTAATATTTCTGTGGTCATGCTGCTTCTTTTTATCAGCCCTGTTGCAATATTATTACACCAAACACCCTTCCTCTGGCACATCATACTGCTGAGTTCCTAGATGCTACAAAGCCCATGACCTAATTGTGCTAAGTTCTGGGTAAACATGGTAAGAGTGTCTGCCCCATAGTGTTTATAGTCTAATTATGTAAGACAAAGGGAGGGAAACAGGGAGAGGGAGGAAGTACTATCTTCATTTTACAGATTCAGAGTAAATGACTCACTCAAGTCATACCAGAGCATCTGCAGCAGAGCCAGGAATTCAACCACCTCAGCCCCTGCTCATTATTTTTATCTTTTAATTTCTCTGTTGAGTCTAATGCCTCCCTGAGGGTTGAGGTCTCCTCACACAGAGGAGAAAACCTCAAGGGCAGTAAGGAAAGAGACATGACTAAAAGGTCATGACTAAAAGGTATGTATATACATCAGCTGGGAACTCACAGGGCTGACAGAACAGAAATGCACCTAACACATTTGTAGACTCTTTCTTACTGTCTCAAGGAGAAGGCAGAAGTGAGATGGGCGTCAAGGGGAAGAAAATAAGTAGGAAGAAAGAACAAATATGGAGGAGAAGTATAGTACTTTATTTTGCATCGTTGGGATGAGTTTAATGGGGCTCCGTGGAACACTCAGTTAAACATGCACCCCTATCATCAGATATGAATAATAAAAGCATTATTCTTTCATATGTCTCAGTCTGACTTGCCATTACTGACTGCATGTTCTTGATAACTCTAAGTAAGAGTTTTGCTAACAAAGTCAGCCTGGCCTTTGATAGTCAGACAAGTTTTTTTCCTCCTTTTCTTGTCATTGCCCTTCATCTTCAGGTTAACTCCTGGTCTGTATCACTCCATATGCATAAAATACATGAGGACTTCCCCTCCCCAACTGCCCCTACTGACCTTTAGTAGTTGCTTCTTACACAATTGCCCTGAAGGGTATAACCTGGACTCTTGCTAATGTTACACAAACAGAAACTCAGTTGACAGGCTTTGCAGCCAAAGGCAGCTCTTACAAGCAGACTGCATCAGATCTGGAGTTGGCAGTAAAATGAGGAACATGGGAAAGATGATTTTCAGACATGGGATAAGGACAGGCTACGTCTTGCTCACAAGGTCAGGAAGGGAATTGAAGCCAGCACAACTTTGCATGCTCACACCTTATTTGAGTTTAGCTTAGCCGGGTGACATGAGATATTCCAGTGCCAACGATCTGCTCACTCCCTTCCTCCTCTCTCCACAGCGGTTAAGAAATCTTCTCGACGAGATTTTAAAAGCAGAAGAGATCAAATAACATGCCAATTTGTATAAAATAACAACTTTCAAGAAAAACTTAGTCAGCAATGCTGTTGCAGAGCATGGATTCAGCTACGTGAATTCATGCCATTTGCAAAAACCTTTTTGCTCACTGTTTCCACTTCTCTTCCCACATAACAGAAAGTAGAAGGGCTATTTACAGGTATTTTAACGCCTTCACTATAGGCACAGGAATTGCATCAGCGCTAGGCCTGATCTGCAGCTGAAACACGTGTGATCAGGGTGCACTGCTCCTACTCAAGCTCAAACCCTTTCTACGTCCACATGGCACACTGCAAGGAAGAGCAAGCCTTTCTTGTTGAGTGTCTCCCAGGGTTTCAGACCTGGACTGAAGCTGAAGTGTACTGCACACTACTACATGTGGGTGAAAGCCATTCAGCTGCTGGGGCTTAGGAAGTGACTCAGGTGCCTTTTCTGGTGTAGTTACTCAGTATCCAGCTTAATGCCTCACTTCTCCTTTGACCTTGGATACTTGATTTCACCTGTGTTCCTCCTCTGTAAAACAATGATAACACCTCCCAACCTCAGAGCTGCACTGTAAATACAAGATCAAGTGACTAGGCACAGAGGAATGAAATCTCCTGACTCAGGAGATGAATTGAGGTCACAGAAGTCCTGCCTTATATTTCAAGATCCACAAAGGTTGTATGAACCTGTGACCAAAATGCCCCCTTCTCTCTCTGAGATCCAGCCCATTCTCAGGAACCTTTTATCCCAGTGATGACTTAATTTGATGTCACTTGATCTGATTTAGATTAGATATACTAACTCACCACATGGGTGAGTTAGTATAACTACCAACTGTGCTTTTGCCACAAGACTCATTCATGTAAATGGCTTCCAGGGATTTTCTGACACTCCCAACAGTACACATGGCTAAAACAATAGATACAGTAGTTACAGTGGCATGGGGAACCTGAGCTTCGCCTCAGCTGGAACCTTCAGGAAAGCTTGATGTGTATCCTACATCAGGATACATGGAGCAAGGGGCACTATTCAAAAGGAGAACAAGAATAATGTAGGATGAGTAAGCTACAGGGAAAGATTGAAAGTACAGTGTGTAGTCCAGATAGAGAATACAATGTGAAAACAGTCTTTAACTACTGATACAAGGTAGTAATCTTCTCTCCAAATGAATGACAGATAAAACAAGACTTAAATTGAAGCAGAGAAGACTGGAGTTACAGAAAATCATTAAACCACCAACAGTATGGATAATGAAAAACTGGGACTGAATGCCTAGGGGATAGCATGGAGTCACCATCACTTTCTGTCTTTAAGTACAGATTAGATACACATCTGACAGGATCGACACAGGTAGAGCTGATCTCCAGCAGAAGGACAGATGAAAATACCTTTTTTGGCTCCTTGTAGCCCTCTAATTCAGTAATTATTAACTTGTAGATGCTCATTCAGCTATTTTACTGCGATACACAGCCCCAGGGGGATACGCCATTATAACAGAGGTGACACAGAAGAGCAGTCATAAGCAAAGAACTCCTGTAGCAATCCAGATCTACAAGCAACCTACGTTGCTCTCTGCAACTACAGGCAACCCTATATTAGGTGCAGAGCTCAGAAAGGGCCCAAGAACGTCCACTGAAGAAATGAGAGGTGGACATATGTGACATACGTGACGTATGAGAAAAGACTGAAAGAACCAGACCCATTGCTTAGCCTAGAAAAGACCTCACACTGCAAAATGGCACATACCACCCAGTCCTTATAACTTAAGTTTTTTATTTCAAGCCTCAAAACTGCAATATGATAAAGAAGGCAGCAAAAGGGACAGAAGTTGTCCATATACTACATCCTTTGGCACAATCCATCTAGGCACATCTGCCCTACAATCTGAGTTGTGCCTCTCTCTCATGGGAAAATGGATAGTATGGTGAAGATTCTTCCACTGGCAGCGAGCATTATATATCCCTAACTAGGATCACAAATTACATCCATTTAGTTCTTCAGATGGAGGAACTGCTCTTTAGTCTGTTATACCTATTTAACACCAAGGGAGATTCTAGGATTGCAGCTGAAGTGTTCGTCTTGGCTTCCCTAAGCTTTAGCAAGGAAGCACTGATTTATTTTTTTAAAACAGAAGGAGCAGAAACTGCTGCCCCAAAAAAGCATTAACTTCAAGAGCATGTCACTCATTAGTTCAGTGGGAAGGAACTGACTTTCCATATTGTAAGGTTAGAGAGAGGGCTGGAGGAGGTGAGAGAGGTGATAAATCATCGCACACACAATTTCTCCAACTTGGCAATGCGCAGAAAGGAGGAAAAGGTCTTGCAGAAGAAAATCCAGGGCAGCAGGTTGTGAGCAGGAGGCAAGAGTGAGTGTGGTTATGTCAAGTCATTCATTCCTCAACTGTTCCCACGCTCCCAAACTGCCCTGTGTATCTACCTAGCTATTAGTAGCAAATTACTCCATGTGGTAAGGAATACAGAGTCAGAGATGAGCAAGATCCAGTCACTCAATCCATACCACAATTCCTCACCTCACCAGTGCTAACTTGAATACATAGAAAGATTTGGAAGCTTATAGTTGAAGCAGAGAGATATGCATTTTAAGCCAAAATCCAGCTTTCAGCTACTGTTTGATAGAGTAACCATAGCCTCCTACCTAGTGATTTTGCTTGGCACAACACTGACTTAGAACCATCACCAGGTCAAAAAAAATCTTGCAAAAGTTGTGTCTCATTTGATACCATCTTAAGGTCAGTTCATGAAAAATGGCACACAGACCTGCACGAACATCCAAAAAGCTGTAAACTTTAGTTAACAAAACAGACCTCAACTTTGCTCTTAACCACAAAGGCCAAGTGACATTAAAAAGGAAACAAAAAGATGCATATCATACATTTTCAAGTCTTTGAAGATCCTGCTGGCACTGCTCCAGGTCAGAGTACTTCTCAGTACAGTTCATTTCTCTTCAGTCAGCCTTTTCACTTGCTTCAATGCTGAATACGCAAAGAGCACCAGACATTTTTAACCTCAATAATTTTTTCATTACCTGTCAGGAATAGCACTAATAACAGGCAATATTCAATTGTTCAGGAGAGCCTAAACATTTAATTACATTACGGAAGCTAATCACAAATAATTGCCTTAGGGAAGACAAGGCAGCTGTGAGGGGATGCAGCTTGCCTGTTCAGCTCATGGCACAGAATTCAGCAAGGACAAAACAAGCAGCACAGGGAGAAATGTCTTAAAACCACTCACAACCCCTTTTTCCTCTTAGTCTTTTAGAGAGATACTACTTTAGCTTGTTTCTGTGCAGCCCAGTGATGATCACCTTGTTTGAAAAGAGCCCAATTCCACACAGACTCTGCTTTGGGTTCTCTTATTTTACTATCACTTCCTCTAACAATTGTCCTTTTTTCAGACCTGGCTCCATCAAGTTTCCTTATCATTTTTTCCTTTCTTCCCAACCCTGTTATTATCTTACAAAAATGGCTAGTTCCACTGATCTGCCAGAGAGAAATCAAGCAGAGGGTGATTGTCAGAATCAAAGATGTTGTTGAAATCATATGTCTTTTAATGAAAAACAAAACAAAACAAACCCCAACCAACCAACCAAACCACAAAAAAAAAAAAAAGAAGAGAAGAACAGATCCTCCTTTCTTCTGCCACTATACAGAAGTAGGAAGTTTAGACTATAATAAAGCAGAATACTGTGGACGGAGATATGTTACAGCAGAACTTCTATGACTCAATCTTATTTCACAGGTACCTCAGATATGGACTCAAATCTATGATGCCCATTGGCCTGTCCTCTCCTTACATGTTATTATTTATGATCTTTGTTTATGGATATCTATATAAATCTGATGCTTCATCACATAAACATTATATTCCAAAGCACAATGGCTAAGGAGTGATGGAGGTTTCCACAGATCTTAGGTCTTACAGAAATGAGTTCTGTTCCTATGTGTTATAAAGGGTTCAGAAGATTTTCTTCAGGCAGTAGACAGCCTCCTTTAGTACCAAGTTCAAAACTCTACTAATAACATCACTTCTCTCCCAGTTCTTCTAGCAGAAGCCTCCAGCCAACACATCAATACACCAGAACCAGTGCAGACACCACTTTCACAATTGGTAAGACCTCACCAAAAGCCTTCATGCAAGATTTAAGTCTTGCAAAAGACAAAAAGCAAAAGTCATAGTACGTAACACCACGCAGCCAATACCTCCATTCCAGAGAGCAAAAGTTTTTTATTTAAGTGTTCAAGTACTGCAGTATAACCTGGAGGACTGCAACTTAGTCTAGAGTTAGGATTCTGTGTAAGCAACAGACCCACAGGTTGAATGGGGGTTGAATTTTCTGTCACCCTTTCCCAGTCACTTTGCAATCAACAGCCTACCTGGAAGTTCCTGACTCTCCTGTGCTTTGTATTGGAAGTGGCAGGACATCTCAGTTGCCAGCCCAAGTGCTGCCTCCCCATAACTGGTGCAGATGACACTGGGCTGTGACAAGATGGGATGAATTGATTTTGCTCCTCCTGGTCATATTTTGTTGTGAAGGCAGGGGATTTTTTCTGTCCCCAGCAGTACCATTGATTACAACAATTATGATTTCTTATCTTCCAGATTTTACTACTGCCACTCCAATTCTCCCACTGCTTTGTCAAAAGTGAAATAAACCCGGGGCAAGTTTTCTGCAACACTCTCTCCATCTGCGATCCCAGCTTCACTGCCTGGGCCAGAGTCAAGGTATCAAGTTCCATCAAGAGCTTCTCCCGAATTCGCCAGTCTGCTGCTTTGTCAATTAGCTGATCCAGGATCAGCTCTTCCTGCCAACAGCCAAAAGCACAGACTGATGCCAATTCTTGTAGTGCCAAAGCAAAGGTTGTAAAAGTTTCACCTGGCAGTTGTGCCCGCTGCCTGAACTTGAACCTCTGTAATACCACACTCTCTCTGGGCTTAATGTGCCCTGAAAGCTTCTTCATTGTTTCTTCAAAGCAGGCAGCTGAAACCAGGGTTGTAAAAATCCTCTGATCTTTCACATCCAAAGACTGGAGAACAGTCCTCAGGGAGTCTTCAGGTTTCACCCATCTATATCAGCCAAATCTCACCATCAGCCTCTGACACCAGGGGCCTGAGAGATTTCACAGTTCCACCAGTACGTAGGACATAAATCAGCACCAAGATGCAACTGGAACTCCCCAGTCTTCACTGCCACCACTGCGTAGGTCCGCTGGTATTCCCACTACCTCTGAACAAGAGCATACAGGCACGTCACAAACGCTTTGCCTCTTGTCACAGGAAGCAATTTCTTGTCACCCAAAAGATTCCTGCCTTCCAGCTCATGCTGTCTGGCTTGGCAGGAAATACAGTGCTCCTCCCATGCAGGCAGTGAGGGTGGGGGCAGGTGAGCATGAGAGGAGAAAACAGCATGGGAAGGAAACAAGAAGATGAGACAGCAAGACTGTCTCCCCTGCTAGGAAGTTTTTGTTGCATGCCCTAACACCCTAAACTAAAGCTTGTCAAATGTTTAACAGGAATCAAACGGAAAATTCAGGTTTAATGGTTTTACACACATTGCTCACAACAATTAACAGCACAATCTTCACCAGCAAAACAATCCCCACATGCCACCAAGGCATATGTAGAAAGTAAGCAGGAGTACAGCAGCAATGAGATGGTGCTGAAAGTCAACGCTGACCTATGTTCGCCTTCATAGATGCAGGCTGTCAGCTCTTTGTTTTTCGATGTCTAACAATCACACCTAAGAATGGCATCCTCCTGTGCCAGAGCCTACTGATCTGTTCAAAAGTGGCACTATTTCACTAGCAGTTTACAGGGACCAGTCCCACAGGCATGTAAGAGCAGCAGAACTGTAGAAAGATCTTTGTATGGGCAATTTTTCTTCTCAAGGCTGGAGTCTGCGGCTGCCTCCATTTTGCAGCTTTTTTCAGAGGTCACATAGCAGGTGCAGCTGGAAACACAGCAAAAGTGTGTGTTGTAGAAAAGATAATGAGGAAGAAGGAGGAGATGTCTTGCTTGCCCTGCACATTTGTGAATATGTATGGTACTAAGAAACAATTTTTAGCCCTTTTTTGTATTTTGGTGGGTGTCTGCTGTATCCCAGCCAAAAAGACCGGAGGGGTCTATGCATCCCATCCTGTAATCAGGGCGTGTTAAGCACTTCTCTGCAGCAAATCCCTATATAGGCCAAGATAGTCACAGTTTTAAGGTACCCCTTCTCAATGAACTAGCCAACTCCATTAGTTCAGGAGTACCGATCAATTTTTTAGTAGCAGTAACATAAAACACTTTCTTTCGCTGAAAAAAAAATTCCCGAACAACACTGGAGAAGCTCATGGATTTGCCTATACCTGCCCACTGCTTTACCATTTCTCTTTCATGGGAACATACCAGCTGTTTCACTAAAGGCTTGGTCACACAACAAGCTTGGGTGGAGGTGGAATGCTGAATTACTCAACTTGCATTTTTCAAAGACTTGAACTTTAAGAAGTTTAAAAAGTATTGTCCCAACAACTTAATAAAGGAGGATTTAGGTTAAAATTAATCTGGAGAGTCTCAGCCCCATCTTTAGCAGTAACATTTACTGTACAGAGATTAATGACACAGATTTTGGTTATTTTTATAACAGAACCCTAAACTTTACCCCATGGGCATAATTTTTCTGCCAGTCAAAATTCTCAGTGTCCACTGTTTTTACAAGATTGCCGATTTATTTACAGGATCAGCTGACTTGAAGGTAGTAAGCTAAGTGAAAAAAGGAGATGAAGGTGAACTTCCCAAAAAACTATGCAAAATTTAAAATACCGGAGTGCCTTGAACTGCTTTGCTCAGAACGCTCAGTGTACAGTTGGGTTGTAGTCACTAAACATAAAGCATAGAAAATGGCTGGAGAAGGGCAGGAGAACTCTGCCCAGTGGAGGCAAAACATGCATCTCAAGTGCTGTACCTGCCTTTCCCTTGCAGGGGTGCTGCCACGGAAGACATTGAGGAAAGATGCAGGGGACTACTCTTCTGCAGCACAACAGTTTAGGAAGGCCACTGAGGCTAGAACTAACCTGGCAGGATGTAGGTCTAACACACTTGAACATGGGTTTACATTATTTATCAGTAGTCTGTGTGCTGGTCTACTTCCTTACTTCAATTTAATTAATGGAGCTCTAATTAAAAAGTGAATGTTGTCAAAAGCTAGCAAACAAAAAAGACATGGGAAGAGTTGGGTTGTAGTTAACATACACAAAAACAATTACAATCGCTTCATTCAGTGCATGGATGGGCAAAAAAAGAATAAATATAATCGCAAAGCTTTTTGTCTGAATTCCTGTGAAGTAAAACACTTAATAGCTCTTTATTAGAACTGGACAAAACTATTGGTGAAATACACTGGTAATATCAAATAATGTTAATAGATTGTGAAGTTTCAGCAGCATAACTAATTTTAAAGTATTTTCCTTAAGTGGAAACTCTATTCATGCTCATCGGAGGAATATGAAGAAATGTTTCCTTTCCTAAAAGATTAGATGATCTAGAAGAATAATTGTGCAGAAGGGAGGCAGAGGGGATGGACTACTCTCAATCCTACTGTTAAAAATCTATTTCTGGACCAAATGAGACATCCTTTAACATATCAAGTGTCTTCACACCATGCTTCATGCCATCCCTAGGTCAGTACTCCCCTTATCACATAGAGGAAGGCTGCTCAGAGACACTATGTGATTTGCTCTTGACAATAAATGAGACAAAGCCAGGGTAAGGGGTTAGGGTTTCAGTATCCCATGCCCCGTTCTTCAGCAGCTCATTAACCCTATAGTCCCTCTGCAGCTCTACTTCTGGAAACACACTAGTCAAAAGACAATCAAAAGCTATTGCCACCCCAGCTCTTGATAACCAGCCTTATATTTAACAACAACCCTATTTAAAAGACTTTTCTGACTGAAGAAGAGCCTGAGCTACAAATTGTTGGCAGCTGACAGAATGCTCAGGAGAAGCCTCACTATATGTTTGCTATATTTTTATACTTTTTCCTGGACATCTTATTTTGATCACTTACAGAGACAGGATACCGAGCTAAACGGAACAGACTACAGACCCATCTGGCCCCTGTGGCCATTGTTCTCACTTCACAAAGAAGGAAACAAGTTCAAACAGGATGATGCCAAAAAGCGACCTCCTTCATGAAATTTCAAGATGAATTTTTAAACATAGAGACCTGAATCTTGACGCCTCCTTTGGAAAACTTGTCTATAAAAATCAGTATTCAAAGCCTTTTGCTGTGAACCATGGAAAGTCAAATAAAGTAATCAGGTTGGGTTAAGAGTAAATACACTGCAGAGTGACCTTGTGTATTTAAGTTAGAACTACACCAGCTCTTAACATCGAGAGCTTTTACCCTCTACAATGTAGTGGGTCAAACACATGCCATCTGACCTTGGTCTAATATGACTGAAATAATGGGACATACTGGGGATGTCCAGAAAGACTGTCCTGAACACACAGAGTGTGTTGCGCTCCTTAACCATGTCTAAGTGACCCTTCAAGACATCATGCCAGGAATGAGTCATAACAACATTAATTTGACCATCTCCATCCACTCTCTTTCCTCAGAGCTGGAGAAGCTGGTCTTGCAGTAGTAGTTTGCTTCCAGCCACTCACTTTCCCAGGAGCCATCAGCCCATCACCTGACGGAGGAGTACCAGAAAACCTGCCCAGAAACAGAATGGTGATAGCAGGCAGCTGTTGGGACAACTGAGAGTCAACAGATTAACTGATCGGTCATGCCAGACACACCCTCCAACTGTACTCAGCCACCCCTCATTTAAACAGCCAGTGCTTTGGTTTGTTTCTGGGCTTCAATTATGAAACATTTCCAAGCTAGAGCATTTATGTGTATTAGCTATAAGGGGTTCATATTTTCTCATGAAGCCACCCAAAATGCCTAGTAGAACATCTCATTACTACTTAGTTGTTAGGAAGTTTGCTCCTTTTCAAGGTGTTAATTATCTTCCTGAGAATTCTGCATTCAAAGTCCGCAGGAATGTCAGGGTATTTGCCAAGGAAAAGCAGAGCATCCCACCTGCTATATAACTTAGGAGAAAACATATGTGCACGTGTTCCCATGGCTTGTTTAGAGACAGGAGTTCAGTGAAGAGAAAAGGTTACCAAACAGGAGAAGGAGACACTTCTATGACCCCCAAAACAGCAACCGCCCTGGTGATTTACAGGAGAAGAGGAGAAAGGGAAGGAAGATACATTTAGCCAAACTACAGAGAGCTTCTTCAGAAAGCCATCCTTCTAAGAGTTACGCCTATGAGGCAGGCAAGGTACGTCAATAAGGCATAGTCACTGACTGTGCATGTTCTGCTCCATGCCATAGAGCAAATGAGTAGCAGCAGAAAGGAAAGCTCTGGGTGTGCGTGGTGTTCACTTGTGTGGGCAGGATGCCATTTATACAGGAAACTGTTAATCCTATTGATACAAGTGGTAATACTCCCCACAATTCACACAGGCATATCATTGCCATCAACTCTTCAGTGTTAGGAGCAACATTGTAAGTCACGAGAAATGGCATTCAGGACACTTACCTAGGCTCTACTCATTAACAGTACAACATAGACAAAGTATAAGGAGCTGGCTACACCCTCAGCTTCCATTTTCTCTGGCTTCACTGTTAAGACATGACTAAACCACATCATGCCCCATCATGATAAGAACCCTGGTGGGACAGAAATACGCAAAAAAACTTTGGGTGAGATTAAAAATTATGCACAAATACCATTCTGAAACTTCTTATCTACAAACCACGATACCACAAGACAAACCCGAGCAGGCAGATCAGATGTTCCTGCTTTCCATCACACTCCAAACTCTGCTGACTTGGGAATATAAATAACCCTATTATATTGCAAAGAAGAAAAAAAGCCAGTTTGAATGGCAAACATGATGTTTTAGTCAAGTCCTTCCTTACTGTAACTATTACTTTGCTACGCATTGGTGTGACGGAACATGAGTTTTCAACACTAATTAGAGCTGCCTTGCATAAGAGGCATTTTCTCTGTCATTGCCAACCCACTTCTCAGAGACTGCCTGTGTTATTGTTCAGAGGAGTGACTGCACACTTGCACACGTACCAGAAGACATCACACTTGAACTAGAAATACCAGAAACACACAGAAGTGCATTACTTCTAATACCTGCTGTCACTGATTAAAACCAAGAACACTGCTGTTTCTTTGCTCTCCCTGTAAATAAGGTGCTAGGATTTTAGAAGTTTGTGATAGAAAATTGAAGAACAAAACTTTTCTTTAAAAGATTTCAAATTCTATGGTGTCTGACCATATTAAACAAGGCTCATGAATATAACATGATCAGGCAAGGGCAAGTTATATAGATTGTCTCTGGATGTCCTATGGGCTGAAAACCACATATAGCTTGTACATCTACAGGACTTTGTGGACATGGAAATTTTCACATGGATGTGTTTATCACCATACATTTCATTAATAAATCTGCACTTCTTTTTAAATTCATGTCATCTCTCCTCTTTCATCATCCTTTTTATTTCACCTGCCTTCCCCATTTCAGCAAATTAATTTTGGGAAGCGGATTTAAATGCCATTTGGAGTTTGTCACAGATTGTATCCTCAGTCCCTGCACATTTCCACTGGCTGGCCTTAGTGTGAGCAGCATTTCTCCACTTCTGCCCCAGTACTCGTAGGTATATTATGCAGCCTCACTACTATAGAAGTCTATCCTTCAAGCAGGTTGTCTGTGGAGCATGCTCTTCACTTTGACAACTACTGAAGGACATTTGGATCTCAACAGCTTAGCAATACACCGCTGAAATAATCCTGACCACATCTCCTGGCCTTTTGTCTTCTGCAGGACAGCACTAAGGCACCAAATTTTCTGAGACGTTGCTCATCTTAGCTTGCTACTCAATAATTATAGAAGCCAGTGTATGGGTTTCACATCAGCTAAGCCTGTTATTTTAAAAGAAATGTCTCTGCACCTCTGCATTCAGTGTTGGGTAGCCTCAGGGAAGACAGATTCAGTACCAAATGCCGTCACATCTAGCCAGCACTCATATATGTTTCAGAGCAATGGAGAACAAGATTATGCTCTCCTGACAGCTTTTATTCCAGGGCACAGTACATGAGTAATATTTGCAAGATCATTGCCTTTAGGATCCATTCCCAACCAACACTGTTAATGTTATGTATCCCTGCTCAGGCATTAAAAAGATCATCACTGTAAATTGTGTCAGGATTCCATGTGACTTGTAATAGCAACAGAGGTTTCCCAGTCAAGAAGTCTCAGACAGTATTAATTAAGAGGCTGATTTGCCATGAGGCCAAATTCCCCCTCTATTGGACATTAGCTGAAAGAATTACCACCCTGCAGTGGCTTCCAGTAATGTTCTAGATGGCAGAGAGGTGGGCAGCCTGTTGTATCAGTTTATACCAGGATCTACAATTAGACAAACTTTTTCTATCAGTGCAACTCCGAGGTCTGTTACACTTTGTAAGTACCAAACAAAAAGTTCTGTACAGCCACAAGTTTGTTTCTGTATTGATTACTTTCAAAGCTTGACAAACTCCCTTCTATTCGTGGAATGCAGAAAAATGCATGAGACTTCTTTTGGATGCCATACCAGAAGTATTACAAATATTCCCCTGCTCCAGATTTAAGCCTTCAGAAACAGAGCTGTGGGTTTTCGGAGATGCTAGATGCTCATTTCAACGTTCTCAGCAAGCAGATCTGTCCTTCCAAAGTAGTTAATTCTCTGAGAAGTGCTGCAATCTCTATAGTGAAAGATTTATACAGTATCTACAGACTAATGTTAAGGTTTTCCTCATTTTAAATAGTAAATTGACCCAAAAAAGATCTCTGAGGTATGTAATTCCTCTGCTCATGGCATAGACTAAGTTTTCAATGGCTGCTTTTCCCATTCATTGCTTGGCTGAACTCAACAGCCAAGGACTGAAGTATTTGCCGTATTTTGAGAATGCAACATTTATCCAGTCCCTTCAGGTTTAATCAGGTGCAGAGGTATCTGGGCTACCTGAGCCAGCCATGACACAGATCTACCTGCAGGTTTCCTTAGGAAAGACAGACACCCAAGTGGCTGTGAACTGTGAAACCTCAGTGGTATTGGAACAGAAACCAGAAAAACCAATGACTTAAAGCAGAGAAAACTCACATCAGCCAGGCAAAATGGACAAAACCAAAGGGGTTGTAGATGAAGTTTCCCATGCCCAGTGTCCTTGAAGGACAAGTCCTTTCTTTAGGGCTCCTTCTCAGTCCAGCAACCTGCAACAGCTGCCAGGGTTATAGTAAACCCAAACACAGGTTTTTCTAGGAATCACTGTATTTTCTGTCATCTCTTGGGTACAGTGGTTTGTCTGCTAGTTGCTCTCCCAGTCCCCGCCATGCCGCAGACTTCTACTGGCTGTATCTCTGTCTTTGCATTCTCCTTCCTTCCCCTCTTTTTTTTCTCTTTGCTCCAGCTGTCTACCTAACCCAAAATGTAGAGCTCCTCTCCTGCTGCTCAGCCACAGCCTTTTCACAGAAGAGAGAAGGACATACAACACACTACAAACAAACAAATTAATAAACCAGCTGTCAGAGAGGCCTTTTCAGTAAACTAACAGAAGGTTGTTGCAACCCTGAGTTCACATGCTTAACAACACCTTGGTTGAATCTAGCCAGACACAGACATTGGAAAACTTGAAGCGGATAGCTCATAGCACAGCATTATGACATCTGACCTTTCCACCACATGCAAGGAAGGAGGCCGCACGGCCAGAAATCAGAATTTGAGATACAAATGTGACTCTGCCATACACCCTGCTGAGCTCAGCAATGTACTTCTTAATCCAGAATAGAATTTAAAGACATTAGGAAACAAAAAACTGCTCCCCGTTCCCAGATTTGCCTTTTAGTATGGAAGTATCTGCAGGTTTAGGAGGAGTACTTACATGAAAGGTCTCCAAAACAGGACCCTCAATTTCACATGGCAAAAATGTGTCCAGGCATAGAAAGAACACATTGGAGCAGGGAGGCTGCCTCTGCCACAGCACTATCTTTACTACAGCTGAGATGTCTGTCTCCCTGAAGAAACAACACTGAGATTTTGAAGAAAGGAAGGATGTCTGGATTAAACAGAAAAGGAAAACATCTGGGGCCCTATGGAGCAGGAAATTAGTATCTGCAAGTATTCAGTGAATAAAAGGAACCAGGTGCTTCACGAGTTTCTTCACAGGTTTCCCCCAATGAGAATTGTCTAGCTTGGCCAGAAAGCCTAAACTTTGTCTTTCAGAATGGTGTATGGAAAGTGAAATATCACAAAGCAGCTTGATTTGCACCCTCAGCACATACACTGTGCATTCAAGTGAAGGAAGATGATGTTGCTAACACCCTACAGCATTGAAACAGGTCCTATAGGATCAACTGAAAAGGACTTTTTCTAATCACATACCTCACTGAGCATCAACATTAGAAAAGCGGGGAAAACTGCACATGGCATTTTCTACAGCACAGGCAAACATACTACTAAAGCTTCCACTGCAGAACCACATGTCAATATTGGTGCATAAAATAAAAATAATGAGATTAAAAATAAATCTAGGTTTGTATGAAATTAACAAGAGCAGATTTGGAAAAGGCCGGCATTGCACCTGGAGTTCAGTAAACACTGGGATCTGCAATAGTACCTGTCAAGCTCATAGAGACTGACTCTCCAGTTTGCATTTCACAAATCCCTTGTACTGGTGACTACAGCTCACTAGGGGCAATGTTCAGCTCCCACTGAAAGAAGTGATATTTAAAGAAGGAAGTACTGGCGGGATCTACACTGATATACAGATACATCTAGAGAGTAATATATAAGTATTTATGATTTAAAAACATAAATTGTGCATCTTAGCAAAGCTATGAGACCTACGGTTAAGGACACACAGGATGACTGTGATATTCACTGAAGAAACAGTAACACTAAGAAGAACACGACACCACATTATGATGTGTTTCTGCAGTCCCACAAAGCTTTTCATATAAGACGGCAAAGCATTTAATATGAATGACCTAAACCTCCTGGAAACAATGATTCCCACATTGACAGCATAAGAGGAGGTCAGTTCTGTTGGTTATAGTCCAGAAACACCTGCATTACTATAAATCCAGGAGCTGCTACATGACCATATCAGCTCAATAGTCTGAACCAAAAACCTGTATCAACTCTCTTACAATTGCATGGATTCCATCAGTTTCAAGACTGTAAATATGTGGGGCTGGCCCCCAGGAGTGTTATCTTGCCATGAAGACCTGTATCTGTTAAATGGCTTATCTACTTAATTAAGTTACTCAGTATGGTATCACTGCATCAAACAAAGGTGGCAGGAACAACCCTTCACATGGAATCTGCCTTTCTCTTGTCCCTTAATAAGAGTAAGCAACTAATGGATCAGGCCCAGGGAGTATAAGAGCTCATGCCAGTAACTGCTGCTGAGGAAGAGTTGTATTAATCCAATTCCTACCTACCTCTGCAGATAAAGAAGATTATTGTTCCAGTTCTTCCTCAGTGGCTGCTGGACCCAGTGTGCCAAGTGATCATTAAACACCTCAGGGAGAGAGACAGTATGGCAAGCTTGATGCAAATGACTGCCCTAGCAAAACAGCACTTTTTTCACCGGCTGTGTTTCATTGAGCTATCACAATAAACACGCTGCTTACTAGAAAGGCTCTCTGATGAGGCAGGCAGATTGTGGCTCCGACAGTCTTACCTAGAAGCTTTTAAAAAATCCTGTTCATTACTCATCCGGCACTTCACAGTTTCTGAAGTGAGTACTTCTTACAAAAAGTGCGAATCAGCAGTACCAGGGATAGCTGAAAGACCTCCTGGGTTGGGAGAAGTCCCTTCTTTTACTTCTTTAAAATGAAAAAAGAATCGTGAGATAATTGCTTGGGGCCTCTTTTTACCAGTGAACCTTGCACAATTTTATGGAGATGTCCAACTGAATTGTATATGGTGTTAGGAATAGGATCACTTAACTTCAGGTGAGGCAAATGTTCAGATTTGCTACCATACAATGGAATTTGCACCAAATTTGCAGCACTGAACTAGGTACAAGTGAAGCCTTGCACTCTGAAATGAGATGTATATTTTCCCGTGTCCTAATTGCCACTTTTACCCCTGCCCTCTTTTGGTTTTTTTTAGTCACTGGAATATATGGCTTCTTTCCAAAGCAGAATGCTCTGTCTGCTTCACTGCTCAACTCTGTGTACCAAGTTGAGATAAACAATGTTCTGATTTAACTTCTCCTCTGGGACCCAAGACAATTTAAAGAACTCCAATTCAGTTGGACTTGGCCAGATTCCCAGCATTACCTCGGCTTGCTACATGTTATGCCATAATGCTTCTATCTGTAACACGAACACAGGGTGAGTGTGAATCCACTGGTATTCACTGTCATTTGACATAACAGGATAAGAGAGAGAGAATAGATTTTTTAAAAGATGTAACCATTTCTGGATGTGCTCCCAGGATTTCCTGGATATCCTTGCCTCTTTTTTTCATTGTATGTATGTACTTGGTTCTCCCATATCACTTTAAGTGTTGAAAAGCTGAGAAAAAAATCTGACCATGAAGCAATGGTAATGCCACCCTCATAGCAGCTGCAGTAAGACTGTAATATTGAAATATTAAGGGATAACGTTTTAACATTAAAATGCCAAAAGCTGCTCATAGAGGGAAACATCTAATTTGTGCTTGTGTTGGTATTTTGATGAATGACAATTGTTTGGGGGTAAACCTGAAGTTCTTCCTGGTTTTTTTCATGAGGTAAAATAAAGATAGAAGAGCTTCATTTTTCAGCCTTAATGGGTATCCCATTATAGAAAAGCAAAGACAGAGAAACCAATATTGCTTTAACACTCTACAGTCCAACAATTTATCTCAGGTTTTCCCAGGAAAAAAACTGCAGTGTCAAAAGAGAAAGAAGGAAAGAGAGCAAAAGACAAAGAGAAAGGGAAATAGGAAAAAAGGAAAAAAAAAGAAAAAAGGAGAAAAGGAGAAAAGAGAGAGGGGAAGGTAGATAGCTATGTGATATACTCCAGGTTACAGTGTGAGAGACAGCAGTTAAACTGAAAAATAATATGTTATTCATATCAAGATTAATATCAAGATTATCAAGATCAATACCAAGGTTAATGCACCTGACCACAGTTGGCCACTAGTGCAGGACCAGTTCTGATATCAGTGTGATCAAGTGTACATTTAGCTCCCACCTTAAGTCTAAGATATAGGTGCAGAATTTGTGCTGTCGACTTTATCTGCTATGGTGTAAAACAAGTATGGGGAATTAAGATAAAACTGAAAGCTTGAAAGAGTTAAATTCCACAGATGCTGGATTTTTTAACAAGGCCGTGGTTATAGCGTTCTTGCTAGAGCTCGCAGAAGATGACAAGACATGAGGAATGTATCCTGCAACTTTTCATTTCAAAGCTCTGGTATCGGAAATTCCACATAACTGAAATGTATGGGTTTATTCTTTTCATTTGAGAAAAAAATCTTAACTGTGCACCAAGCCAACGGTTGGAGAGATGAAACACATTTCCTGTAGTGCACCAAACCCAAGTACATTCCTTTTTTTCCCAATACAGCAGAAGTCAGAGGCCAAAGGCAATCATCAGGCTTGGGAAAGGCTGATGACTGATGTGTACATGGGGATTTGTGTCTCCAAAGTGATCAGAGACCAATACCTTTCCTTTCCATCTTCATGACAAACAATACCATTGTGCAACAGTGATGAGCCCAGGGAGCAAGGCTCACTCTTTCAACAACCACACATAAGGAGCTAGTTAACTTCCTTGGCTGGGGCAAGACTAGCAAGACTTCAAGAACATCTCTATTTCCAGAGTATTGAGAAGGTTAAGGTCAAGATTGTGTTTTGCAGAAAACTTCAGTGGAATGCTTGCTGCTGCTGGGGAGGGCATGGTTCAGGAAGAGGAGAGAATTGGACCCTCACATTATGAGAGCTGAAGGAAGTTACCTTTCTCAAGCAGTCTTGAAAGCTCTACCAAATTAACAATGAGCATTGAGTACATTTATTACATCTTGGTTTCTCTTCTACTAGAATAGTGACTTACTTACCCTTACTGCATAAGACACCAGTTTTTTAAGGACCTTCAGACACAACATTAAGTTGTCAGACAGAAATATGTTTCAAGAAATGTCAGATAAAAAATCTGACCCTTAGCACAAATGTGGAAGACTTGCAGTGCATCTATCTGGCAAACAATATTACTCTTAAAAGTGCTCTACATTCTTGCTGCCATGGCTTCAAATAAAGGCACACTAGGCCATATTTTTTGCTGCTGCAAATTACCACAGCTTCTCTGAAACTCTGAACATCTAAAGCTGGAGTGTGCCCCACCCATTGCCTTTAAGCAGTTTTATCCACATTGCATACGCAAACCCACCCATTTCTTACAAACAACACACAAATGCATGGCGCTTCCCCAAAGTCTCTGCTCTAAATCACTCATGCAAGTAGCCCTGATTCATGGGAAGTGGCCTTCAGGAGTTTCAGCATGCAATTTTCAGTCAAAAACTACAGAGCCTCTGAACAAGGGATTCATCATAGGAGGTCTTGTGATTAATGGAAGATTTTATGCCAAAAGAGAAAATCCTACATACGTACCTCATGTTTACATGCAGGGGGGTTGCCCCATAGTAATCTTAAACCTCATACAAGATTCACGGGGTGCGGTTTTTCAGTGAGCAACGCTATGTAATCAGCACTAGGAAATTAAGCGAGTCCCTCACAAGTGAACCCTTCAGCGAAGGCAAGGAGGAAAGTGATAAGGATGGGAAAAGGAACAAACTAGCAGCTAGTGAATATTGCTAGAAGATGAATAGCAGCAGCTCAAAAGCAATCAGAGAGAAAGGAAAACAACTTTTTAGTCTTCAAATTGAGCTTTCTATATGAAGGACTATCTTTAGCCTATAACAAAAAGCAGTGATGAATCAGAGGAAGCTGCTTAGACACACACTCATCACTTGGCACCGTGAAGGAGGTGACATGCTCTGAACTCACCCCTAGTTTGCACCGCAGGACCTGTCAGTGTGCTGACACCCTTAGCGACTGTACGTGGAATCTTCCCACTCCCCATCACTACGGAATGAGGCCTACCAGGAACTATTCACTGGTCTGGAGAACCGTACCCAGAGATCAGATCTACATTAATCCAACTCAACAAGTCAGGCTAACACTCATGCACAGTTTGATTTACCCACGCGTAATACAAATACACATCTTCAAGAAACAGAAGAGTAATCTGCTTTATTTAAAATAGCAGTTTCCATGGAAAGCTTGTCTCCAAATGTGGCTTTTGCAAGTTCTCAAGGCTAGTGAAAAGAAGGGCACTGTCCTCTCCACATTTAAGAGGACTACTCCGTTTGTTACTCTTTTCTCCTGGCCACCTTTGTGTTCAGAACTAGAAACTGAACAAAAGCAAAACGCAGCTGCCTGGTATCTAGAAGCCATCCTTCAGCTCTCATCCTCCAGCCCCTGAGAGATGTTCAGCTCCCTCTGAGGCACTGCAATTGTGGTTCTACTTCTGAGCTGAGGTGAAAGTATGTACCCAAAGACATTTGTCTTGTTCTTTGGAAACCTCAAATGTTTGAGATTATATGCCAATACAATAGTTCGTCATTTCTGCAGTTAATAAACTCCCAACGTGTTTTTTTGCAAAGTTGCTGTATGCATAACTTCTTTGTGCAAAGCCAGGCTTCTAAAAGTTAGGTTTCCTTAGGTGACAGAATTACACTGGCAAGGGCTCAAAATTAATAGAAATACAGCTTTGCTGGTCAAAAGGACAAAAAGCAAAACGAGACCCAACTATGTTTTTTTTAAAAATAATAATAATGAATTGCCCATAGTCATTTATTCAGGGAACAAAAACAAACTGTCAAGCCACTTGAATTTGAAATATTTGATCAGTCTGGAGAGTATAAAATGAATTGTATTGGTCAAAGTTGAGAAATGGAAATTCAAGATGAGTGCAGCAGGAAAGGAAACTGAATTCCTTTTGTCGTGCAATTGTTTGATCAGCTGCACCACCATTCCCAGAAGAGTATTACTCAGGGTGTGCCAGAGTCCCCTTTTCACTTGGGAAGGGGGACAAGGGATAAGATTATCTGTCTCAATGCAGAAAGACTTAAGGAGATAATGAGAAGATCTAAAGAGGATATGCTGAACCATCAGAAGAGAAAAGAGAGAAAGGAAAATTCTCAACACAGAAAAAAGACTAAAGCTTACGGGTGAGAGTGATCAGCTTCACACCGAGAACGACTCATTCATTCCAAGACTCTCCTCAGCTCCAGTGACACTTCCACTGTGGCACCAGGCCACTGCAGAGACAGGGTCTGGAAAGCACTGTGACAGCATAGGTGACAGAGGAAAAGTCCTTTAACTAGGAACAAGCAGCTCATATTTTAGAAAGCAGAAAACATAAAAAGGGACTGGGAGCAGACAGTAGTAAGAGAAAAAGAACATTTATGGTTTCCCATTATATCTCTTAAATCCTAATTCTCAACATTGGAATGTGTTATTTGGCTGGTACAAAAGACCAGGGAAAATGGACACTCACTCTTTTTAATGATTGTAAGATTGATAAACATGTCTGGCCTTTCCCTCTTTAGATTTCTTCTATTTACTCTGTTTCTGGGGGGGTTCCTCTTCGAAAACAATATTCAAGGATGTTGTGTACTTCAGAGTTTAATGCATTAGCTTTTCCTTTGTTCATTCAAAGAGCTGCATTCAAAGCCCGAGTTCGTCTCAAAGGAAACTAAGTGTGGGCATTTCATCCTGTTCACTAGTAGCCATCAAAGAAGCAACCCAGAACTCCACTGGAGCAGAAATTTCTGCCCAAACAAGTCCTAGAACTGGAAGAACAAGCATGGGTGCTTTGAAAATGTTTCAGTCCTGAGCAGTACGTGGGCAGTCCAGTCAGCAACTGAGTGTGAGGTATACAGCACAGTCTGCTACAATTAAGTGTTCTGCCTATGATTAAAAGAAAAATGTAGCATAACAAAGAAAACTGAATGAGGGAGGAGGAGAACTAAACTGCTTATGCTGCCACTTTGTGGTTTGAAACGGCATTTATTGCTCAATGCAGCAATCTAGTTTACACAGCCTCCAGACTCTCATAATCCAGCCTAAGTCCTGACACCCTATTCAGACACAGCAGAAAAATAAAAAATTGATAAGAAGCAAAAATGGAAATTCCATCACATGTGAAGAGGCACAAAGCCTGAACTGTAATGCAAGCAGCAAATGCCAGCTCATCAAGTTCCCTAAGCATGTATTCAACGTGGCAGTCCTAGCGAACATTTAAGGACAGTTTTTCTTTTTGGCAAAATCGCGCTAGCACAAGAATTATGAATTTTTCCTTGTTTTCCTCCTTTGCTGTGTTTCTTACACAGCACCAAGTATACTATGAGCACTTCTGAAGAAAACATGTATTTAACTACAGCAGTATTAAGACCAAACAAAGTTATTTAATAGCACTAATGAAAGGCACTGCCTGATGCTGCAAAATATACAGAACTCAACTTTGTTAATCTTTCCGTGCTCAGTGGGAGAAACCCCAAAGATTTCATTCAGATGACTGACTGTTAACAACCAAAGCTCTGGCAGTTTCCAGGAGCAGATACTGTATTATGTACAAATCTTACTAATACATACAGGTCAGTATGTCAGTATCTACTGATCTGTAGAAACTGCTGCACATTTACACCAACTACACAAAAGAGAACCCTAAAACAAGTTAAATTTACAGCTTGGGGACAGGAAGGACACAATTTTCCTTTCTGCCATTATTTTTAATTTTTGCACAAGAGAGCAGATACAGTCAAGGGTGTGATCACTGACCGCTGGCATTTCTGCACAAGCTCTGCCAATGGCCGTGGGTGGCGGCAGCACCCAGTGCAGAGAGTCCCAGTCAGCAGCAGGTGGAGCCCGGCCATAACGCTCTCCCGTTCAGGAAATTATTCTCTTTCACCCGCACTCCCTGATGGCTCTTGTAGTTGATTTTGACAAGCAGAAGTTGAGTATTGGATTATTCCGACACAGTAAAATCATACTTACTTGTCCTAGAACTGCGTAGCACAGAGAAAAAAAATTGTCCTCCCCCCCCAATTTTAAAGCATCTACATTCATAACGTTTTCAAAAGTCCTTTAACTCCTTTCCCAGATAGTCTGAAGGAAACCAGAGAAGTATGTACTAAGTGCAGTTTCCAGAGATACAAGGCTCCCCGCTTTGGTATAGCTAGCCAAAGACATACCAGAAATCTCACTCCCATGTTCAACAATTTTGCAAGGACTCCAGCCCAACAATTTAGACATAAGAGGTTCAGACTGCTTGGATAAGCAATTCCCAGCATCTGGATATATACATTTGGAATTTATAGGACTGGAATCTAAATCTCTGGAGAACTTTCAGGCCTAACATTATGCATTTCCCTCCCACGAGACTTCCTCATCCCTACCTGAGCTCTACAACAAAACAGGAAAAGGAAACCAACATTTAATATGAAAAGGACTTGTACCTCTCATGCACAGCTCAGCCCAAGCCTGACCTTTACACCTGACAGCCTCCTGTTATTTGAGAATATCTCTAGTGAATCTGATAGTCCTTCCTTTACTAGCACTGTCTGTCCAGAAAGTTTGCCAAACTGATGAAGGCAGAGTAAGCATTGTCTGGAGCATGAAGAGCAATACTAAGGAGTCCAATTCTGTTTCTGCTGTTATATTACTGGGGCTCATCGTCGGTTTGATGTTGCTGGCTTCTTGTTTTCCTCCAAGGAAAACAGCTGAGTACATTGACTCTTTGCTTGTCTGTCAGAGAGAAGATGACTCTTGTTCTGGAGCCTCATCCATCATGCTGGAGATTAAAATTGTAATCCAAAGTGAAAAAAACCCGAGTAGCTGAACAAGAGTTCAGTTAGATCATGCAGGTCTCTTGGGTGCAGCCACTGAGTGTCCCCATCTACCCGAGAACCCAGATGTGCCCAGGCAGGGGTGTCTACAGAAGCTGCAGCACTGGACGGCTCTTCCGCCTGACACAGCATGCTGACGCGTGGAAAAGATCAAGAGCCAGCCCTACCTTAGCCTACCCTGACTTGCTCCAGATGAAGCTGAGCTTCAACCTCCAGAGTGGAAAGTCTGTTCCTTTAGGCTATTAAGTGTAATTCAACCTGCTATTTTCTCCCTTTCCAGAGGAAAGAACAAGCTTTCTAAAACAAGTCCTCCACCCACAGAGACAGGGCAGATCTCCAGGGTACGAGAAGATACTCAGACGGAAAAGGGCGCCTTCTGGCACATCAGCCACTCAACCCTTTCTTTATCCTCCTCTCTCCACAGCCTCCTTTTAGCCTTGCAGCTGCTCTAGGCTCTCTGGACCTAGCCTCACCTGTCCATCCCCAAATGCCCCTCTTTTCTTTATCCCTGGCCTGTCTCATACTAGGCTTCTTTGCTCCCCTTCTGCAGAGAAGCAAATTACTTTTCAGTCCATGCTCACCTGCCTTTCCTAGGAACAAAAGCTTCCTTTCCTGGCTAGTATTCTCCCAGCTTTCTTCACACTGAAGAGGAGTGTCAGCTTTTCATCACACTTGGAAGCCTGGAAGGCTCTTACAGAGGCATTAGGGCTCCTGGCCTGCAGGGAAGTTAGGTACTTGAACTTACTCTGTTCTACATTTTTCTTCATCTATTTAGACTTAGGTTTCGTCTGTGTTAGAATAGTACCAATCAGCAGTACAAACACATATCCATACACAGCCACAGAACAAACTAATGTGAAAGCCCTGGCCATAGCAAGTTGTTTTTGAGAAGCCCACACTAGGTTCCAGAGGGCAAAGACAGAAGCATAATTCCTGCACTATCTGGGCAGGTAGGATGTTCCTGTATGCACAGAAAGGCTCACACTGTAAGTGTGGGATGAGATCAGCCCAGTGGGGAAAGGGAACGATTGTCCCAAATGGCAAAATTCTCTCAGTTCGGGTGGCCAAGGAGACTAGATAGAGGAATCATAGAATCATAGAATGGTTTGGGTTGGAAGGGACCTTTAAAGACCATCTAGTTCCAACACCCCTGCTGAGGACAGGGACATCTTCCACTAGATTAGGTTGCTCAAAGCCCCATCCAACATGACCTTGAACACTTCCAGGGATGGGACATCTACAACTTCTCTGGGCAACCTGTTCCAGTGTCTCACCACCCTCATAGTAAAGAAGGAAGTCAGTAACCTCATAATATTTCACATATCTGCTGACAAATCTACAAATCTTATGAAACAGGACTGCAATACCCTCCAGTCCTGGAAAAGAAGAGCCAAAAAAGATCCCTACTCGGGCTCTTTACAGGGAATGTCTGACCCATATGGTGTGACATCAGATTAGAAAGCCCTGAGCAGGCTACTGTACCTCCACTGTAACATGGAGATACTGACTCAGTCCCTAAGAACTGTATTAGCTCCAAGCTACACCACATTAGAGCTGCCTCCTAGCAGAGGTGATGACCATGTACAGCTTCAGAAGCCAGCTTGCCCAGAACAGCTGCTGCACAGCTTTCCTTTCAGGGCAGAGGCATATCCTCAGAGTCCCACTGCTCTCAAATCCCGATGCATATTATTGCATCCTGGGGAATAGACAGATGGCAAAGGAAGGCGGGCAGCCAGACTTCCTCAGTCAGAGCTGACAGAGGGGTTGGGTATCTGTTTTTCTCCCTAAATAGACCAGCTGTTTTAATGAAAGATAATAACTCTCCTTCTGAACCTTGGCTCATAGCATAAGTAAAAAGATCAGGTTTTCTGACATATTAGAAGGCATAGGATGGGGCTTGGCAGGAGGGAAACAGCTTTGGACTGGATCTGTGCAAGTCACAAGTGGTTTGGCAGAATTTCACTTGCTCAAACATTCAACTCCAGGTGAAGTGCATTGGGCATGAAGTTGAAATTCAACACGGGGTAATAATCCTCTAAAGCACAATGTAAATCAAAATACAGCATGTAAAAACATGCAAGATTATGCAACAGTACTCCGGAAAACACTTCCTCAATTTCTCTGATAGATTCAGTTCTTTTGTGGGTCTCCCAAGTAAGAGGAGTCCACATAGTCCTTAGTTTCCAGACATTTATCAGCAGAAGGAGTATCTTTCCCTCTTACTAGAGAAAAATCCAAACCAAAAATGTGTTCATGGGCAAATGCAGCCTTGTTCTTGTCTTGCACTAAGTCCGTTGTACCAGCTGTGTGGCTGTGGGTGGTAGGAGTAAGTCATAAAGTAACAGAAACACTTTCTCGGGCATCCTGAGGGAGTTAGGAGCTCCACAGTGAACCACACACTCAGTGGCTGGGGTTGCAGGGCTCCATCACAATCCAAGGAACAACCCTGCAGCCAAAGCCAGCTCAGCACCACTTTTGCCACTCCAACATTTTTTGTCAGTCATCATTCTTCTTGCACAGGTAATCAAAAGTTCAAACACAAGTGTCAAGCCCTTTTCTCAGAAATGGGCTCACAAGCACTTGTAAAACCACTGCTACCTCTTTCACAAGGGAGGTACTGTAACAGTACCTCTTCCTCTGGATTCAACCCAGAGCAGCTAAAGCTCATGCTTCCTGTCTCTCACTGGATGCTCCCCTGGATCACCTCCAAACTATTCTCTTTTTTCCTTTTTCACAGCTTCTCTAAGCTCCGAGACCAAACTCAAAGTTTTAGCCTATTGCTCAAAAAAAGCCTATTGCTCTGTTTCAAATCAGCTGCTTGATCACCATTGTGGTGATAATTAGCTATTTGACCAACCACGCCTGGACAGCTGCCATGTGGGATACTCTTCCATCAGGATTTCAGGCAAGATTTCTACCTATTGTGTTGACTGGCAGAAATGGGCATGTCCATGAAGTTTACCAGCTGGTGGCTTTGCTATGCAGAAATGAGACCTAGAACTACAGCTATGCCAGCATGTTATTATAGCACTTGTCCTGCTATATCTGTTTTTACTGTATTTACCAAAGTAAAAAGGCAGTATCTGGCTGTCTTCTCTACTGTGTTTTTAAAAGAACAGGTTGAACAAAAAGACCCCATAGGATTATATTTGGACTCCAGTCTGTCCTTCCTCAAAAGGTCAGACACTTCCACAACCCTATAAACACTTCTGTTTTCCTGCATACATCTGTGATACTGTTTCAGCAGCAGTCTGCTCCTTTTCCAAGCAGGGACCATTATGTTTCAATTGTTGCAGTCTGTAGATGACTGCAATATACCTCTGCAACTTTAATACACCAATATACCCGTGCAACTTCTATCAGTCAAAGGGTCGTGGGAGCAGCTCTTCAGAGCAACATCAAGAATCAGTCCCCAACCAATATTTACTACTATGCCAATACTGAAATTGCTAAATTTTGTTGTGACTAATCAATTCACCACCAGCTAAAACCCCCTGATACTCAGTCATGGGCCCACTCTTCCATCCTCACCCCCTCCAACTCCCCCCACACTTCACAAACCACCCAGAATAGACATATGGAGCTGTCCTTAACTGCAGGGGCCACACTGAGAACACCTTGCTGTAAAGCTCTCATATCCTGTGCTGAAAGACCTCCACAATATCCCTGACAACGGGAATAGAGCAAGGAAGATGTCTGCAAAAGGATAAAACTAACAATTCTACCCAAAGCACACAGCCAGCTGATACACTCATACATGGGATACCACCGCTCACCGAAGGTTTCCCTCTGGCAGCCAGGCTGCTACTGTCTTGTTTTTGACTGTAATTCAAGGACTAATCCAAAAATTAAAATCTAAACATCACATTATCCCAATGTTGTCTTCAACTTCAAAGTGGAGGGAAGAGGGATTTCAGATACGAGTCTTAGCAGTGCTTCCTGTTAGTTAGCTTACATTTCTGGTACCAAACTTTGTAGGAAAGTTAGTTCATATCCATATGGGTGGGTGCCAATAGTTGTGCATCATTCATCCGTGTTACGAGTCAGGACATACTAGTTCAGACTCAGCTTTATGGTGACATGGCTGTGAAGATTCTCTCATGGAAATTGGTCACAGGCTTCCAGCTCAGAGATCCAGAAAACTGAGCACAGGGTTGTCTGTACAACTCTGAAAAGCATAATCAAGACATCCAAATTGGCATATCAAACTCCAGCACATATGCACTGCGTCCCTTAAGGACCTGTCTCCAAGTTATTTGGATTAGGAGCCATCAATTTAATATACTGTTCTTGGAAGAAATAACTGAGGCTCAGAAAGTCAGAGGAGGAACCCAACACATTTTTTCAAGAGAATAAAAGGCACTGATAGCATATTGGAGCTTCTCACTTTGGGCAATGATCTAGACATAGAACAAATACAACTATTGCATTTCAAGCAGAATCCTTTTAGCAGCCCTGCTATGTTTTAAGCCACAGGGACTTCACATAGATGAAACGCTTTACTGGCATCGCTTGCAGGCATAATAACAATAATAACAAGCAGCATGCAAAAGATGTCTTTGATATAAATCTGTGTTTGGCTATGCAGCGAGAAGAGAAGGAAGATCTAAAAACCAGGTACTTGAAGAGCATGATCTGCTATTGAAACATCCAGTTTATGAAACATCTGTAGTCAGAGCCTTCTTCATATTCTCCAGAGACAACAAGTAGATTCAGTGTCCACTGCTGCTCAAAATGTGAGAGGCTATTTCACATTTATACTATTCAGAATCATTTCAGTAATCGTCAAGAGTCAAAACAGGCACAGTGGTTTCTTCTATCCGAGCCTGAAAAAGCTGGCTGAAGTATCAAGACCTATGCCATGATTCAGGAAGAACAGAGAGGGCAGACTCACTCCAAAGTCTTCACTGGCCAGAGTATGTGCAGAGGTAGAGTAGCTCTCTGTTTGTAAAGGCATTCCCAACATCTTTTCTCCCTTTGGAGTTGCCAGAGAGACAGAGCTGTTCAAGGAGGGTGAACTCATTCAGTTCATGTTTGCAAGCATAAACTGAAAATCCCAAAGGGACAAAGTACCAACATCACAATTTAGTTTCTCTATCAGAGTGACTTCTGCCTCAGGGAAAGACAGACACCAATAAAACTAATAACAAAGTGATGCAACACACATACATAACCCGGCACAGGGAAACACGCAGTTCTGTCTAATTTTAAGCAGTTAAATGCAATTTTCAAATTCTTCCCATAGACTATTTACAGTTTTGAATTTTTCCTTTCCAGAGTCTGGGGACTTGTTCTTGAGGAGCATGGTGAAAATAACTGCCCTGGCATCAGCTTAAATTTACAATGTACACATTGTACAATGTGTAAGTTGTACGACAAGCCCTAAACATTTAGGAATAATTTTAAAATAATGTTATATCTCTGTATCAAAGACTGAGAGTGACTAAGAGCAAGATCTGAAAAGGTTCACTTATTTCCAGGACTGAATTCTTGCTTCAGTGGGGTTTAATAGTATCCCACTTGCAAGAATACAGCCTTGTGTTCTGTTCCCCTTACTTTTGGGGAAAAAAGGTCCCTATTGATTCAGAAGTAAAAGTCTTATTTCTTCTTTCTTGAAAGCCTCATTTATAAGAATGACTGGAATAGGATGAATACTGTTCTCAGAGAGCAAAGGTTATTCTACTTCCACAATTAAAGGTTTCTTTCAGAAAAAACAGTGAGACAGAGAAATTTTGTTGTCTACGTAAAACTTTTCCACAGATATTACCTGTGAACACTGGCAAACATCTTGTCATTTTAAAGATGATAATTACATATTTAAACGTCAATAAAAACACCGCTTAGATTTAGCAGTGCTGTGCAAGCATGGATAATAAGAAGAGGATTTACTCCAAAGACCTTTTGCCCAATAGCCCCTGCTCCAGATCCCCATATTTTCTGCTCCCAGGCCTTAGTTGCTCCCTGTGCCCAGGAACACCACCGCCTACTGCCAAAGGGCTCTGCCTCGCAGTCCTCCCTATCCTCCAGGGAGGAGGGTGTCACCTGAGCATTCAGGTTACCTGAGGACTTGTTTTCAAGCACAAGTTATTCTGAAGGGTGAGATAGTATCTGAAGTGCCAGACGTACACATGACAATAATTCATGCTGATACTGAACGTTCAGCATTTTTTATATTTTCTATTGTGTCACGGCTAATGCCATAGTTTTTGATGTTTAAATAATTTCTTCTGTTCCTAAATTCAAGCTGAGAATGAACTGAGCATAGAAATGAAGCCTATTAACCCCCCACTGCTGAAAAATAGTGTCTTTTGAAAATCATATGTAAATTGCCTAAATATGTCAGCAGGAGAAACAGTTTATTTTTAACACACTTTGGGCCAGATTTCATACCAGCATATTAACCTCTCTAGAAAGTGACTTGTGCCTACAAATACTTTATTTACTTCAACGTAGCATTAGCCCCTCATGCCCAAATCTGTGTCTTTACTCTTGTTTGAGAAACTGACCTGATTGAAAAAAGACCCCTGTAAAAAGAAGCAGGACACATTCCAACAGGCTAAAAATTCTTAAAGGTGGGGGAGTTATCCATCTCCCATCATAAGAAAAGGCAGAATAAGTATTCTCATCTATCTACAAAACGAGGAAAAGACTCTTTTCCAAATAATCTGATACAGAACTTCTAACCCTGTAAAATTTGCAGTACAAAATATTGGGGATGATCTCTACAATCCAGTAGTGGAAATAATCTTGTCAACAAAAACATTTCCTGCATGTGTTTCTTACTTGGGAAGTCAGCTGCATTTACATTAATCTCTGCATTTGCACAGAGATCCCAGCTCACACGGTTCTTTGCATGAAGCAGTGGTGTCATTTCCTTTGAAACATTGAACCCCTGGAGTTAAAAACGTGGAAAGTTTGCTCTTAAAACAGCAGATATGTGTCAAAATAGAAACAGAAAATATGAGAGGGAGGAACAGGAGAATGACAGTCACATGCACCATGAAGCAAAAGCAGAATTCATATATTTTCAAGTACAAAGTATGAGTCCGGATCCAGTGCCATAAACCCATAACAAATACGATTCATTGACATAGACCCATATGCCACTAATTGCAGTGGAGTTCCACAAGTGTGGTTTAAGATAAATGATGCGTTAAATTCTCTCTAGGATAATTGTGACACTGACATCTAATTCTCCTGGCAAGATATGTAAATATTTAGCACGCTACTTAGGGATCTTAGAGGTATTGCTCAGGCAACAAGAGCACAACAAGGAATGAGACAGGCTGGACAACAGCTCATCCAAGTTGCAGTTGGGAAGTGAAAGCGCCTTTGTTGTTACCCTGCCCTGGGGTTGGTACAGGTTTGGGTGTAAATTAGCCCTGCTCTCTCACTAGTATCGCAACTATTCTTCATGGCATCCTCCCCGCTGGCAAGGGACATCCCACTAGAATCAGCCCCCTCTCTGTGGCTGGCATAGGGAATCAAGCCCAGGGCCAGAACAGTTCCTGGAGGGGAACTTCTCCACTCCTGACCCTGTAGGGCACAATCCAGCTGTGCACATCTGCAGAAAGGCAACTCAGGCTATTCCTCAGTTGCTCTCTGGTTGACTCTAGATACTGATGCAAAGAAGTAGTGACTAAGTTTGATGTATTGAAAAACAGATGCTGAGAATTTGGCAAGAGTCAGACCTTTGTGCTACAGTTAATGACATGATTCTCCACAGATTTCTGACAGTCTGATTCCTTATTGCCCTTCAGGCCAGCTTCCACATTATCGCCCTTCTGCCTAATGTCCCGTGCCATGACGCTATATGCTGCACCAGTTAATTTTCAGTTTGCAAATGCATGTTTCCTCCTAAATGTGGGTGGTCTTGGCTTATGTCTCAACTTTCAAGAGCATGGTCCTTATTCCCAGAGCACCAAAAGCACTTGGCACAGTTCATACAAATGGGATGCAGCACTGAATAGCTGCAGAGAGACCTTGTAGAAAATTGTTTTGCCAGTCAAGCCTTGCTTATTGCATGCAAGCCTAGTGAGAGAGCCTGCTGTACTAAAGGAATGATAAAATAAATCTATTCAGGAGATATTTTTTCAGATCTTATTAAGACTAGCTTTTTGTCAAAGGGTTTATAGTAGACAAAATGGAGCTCAGTCTATTGACAGCACATCAGAAAGCATCTGGTATCTGATGGCTAGCTGAAAGACGCACCCAAACCAACAAGTTTATAACTAAATGTCAGCAGCAAAAAGGATTTCAGTTGTAAAAATGCTTTGCAAAATAAGAAGGTACAAAAGTCAAGGCAAAACAAAGCATTTTGCTGAAGTGTAATTCTTAAGTAGTCTCTAGAGTGCTACCACTCTTACGCAGCTCTACACTGTTACTACTGGGAGAATTTTCTAACAGCTTAACATGGGACTGATGTAACCTCAAGAACTGCCAATTTCAAAAATTGAACTGATTCAAAAAGGTAAGGCACAGGTAGAAAGGGAGATCAAAAATAAAACTTAAGATAGAGTACCATTCTTATTTTTTCTGGTTTTTGATACAGAAAGACAAGAAATGCATGGATGTAAAGCTTATATTCTCAGGTTATAGAAAGCCACCATCTTTGATTTAATCTAAAACCTTTCTTTTTTAAAACCCTTTGTTTTAGCAAACAAAATGGGTTTCAGGTTGGTCAGATATCCAAGTAAAATCAAGTGTAAACCATCAGATTGTCCCTTGCTCGCCCTTACACAAAAAAAAAAATAGGCTCCCATTCAGGGAAGTATCACCCAACTGTGTTTGAAACACACAGCAGATGTTGGCCAAGTACAGCTGATCATTAAAGTCCTTAAGAATAAGGAAGCTTTGATGCCTGTCTTCCCTTTTCCCATGCATAGCAAATAACAGCATTGTTAGCAACTTCACAGTTGAGAAAAGTTTAAGTTTGAAATCAAGTATTTGTTTCTTAGTACAGAAAGTAATTTGGCAGGCAAAATCCAGCTTGGTTTGGAAGGTCCAGCGATACTTCTTAATAATGTAAAAGGTATATGATATAAGAATAATGTTAAGAATAGAATTATGTTATATTGTGTTATTATAGCTCTTATATTATTAGCAATATAACATCATGCATTTCACCTAAATACCTTTGTGTTAACGCAAGTTAGCTGTCTGTAGACCTAGGTTGTTCTTCAGCTAATTTTAAAGTTAGCAAAAGTTGAGGAGTGTGGTTTCCTCCTATGTCCTTCAAACCAAAAGTGGCTGAGAAACTCTCACCTACTAAGGATAGGTAAACAAAGGAGCAAGCGGACATATGTAAGAACTGGGAAAATAAAAGCTATCAAAAAGATTTCACCCCTAATGGTCTTCCAAGTCTGGGCATAAATTAGAACAGATTGCTTGTGGCATCTCTTTGACAAGACCCAGTCTCCAAAACCAGATCCAGAGATTATCTACATCACAAAACAAGATGTACTTGTCTTATGCTCCATAAGAAAAGCTAATCTTTATTAATTAGTTGTCATGGAAACTCTCGGCCTTGGGAAGGCTATGAATGGTACACCAAGATCACATACAAATTGCTTTTAGTAAATGCCTTCATCATGATTTGGATAAACAAACAGTAAGCAAGGCAAAAGTTGGCCTATTTCAGAAGTCTTGCAGAGAAGCAAATGCCACAGGGGTTCAAAAAGAAAAAAAAGAAGAAATTAATTAGAAAAAGTTTAAGATATTGCAAATAACAATTATTCCAGTTCTTTCAGGCTTTCTGGCAAAGACCTGTGATATTAGCTAGTGGTGCCTGAATGATGAATAACTGAAAATATTAAACCAGCAATAGCAAGTATGAAACAACACTCCAAAAACAAGGTGTGAAGGCCCATGTGCTTACCGCCTGTTGGATGATGCATTTAACAGAGAGAGGCCAGGTGTGATGGTGGAAGGCCAAGGATCTTAGCAAGAGTCTTAAATTATTTCTTCACAGAAAATAAGACTTCTGGGAGTACATTATTCAAGCTGACTTTGGCTTCTTTTCCTCTTTTCAGAACTGTCTGTGTAGAGCATACTCTTCCAGGAGTTTAAATCTCACACCCAAGAGAAAAAAAGATACACAAGACTGATCTCCCCCAGCACTGAGACACAACACCTCATCAGCAGAATAAAGCTGAACAAAACAGAGCGACAGCACAGAGACCGCAGTATCCAGCTGAACCTGCCGAGCAGGCAGAATGCAATGGGCAGAGCTGACCTCTCGCCAGCAAGATAAAAAAAGAGCTGAGGAAGCAGATCATCTTATTTCTACGTGGGGCTGGTTTGTCTATTTTCCGTTGCATTTGTGTGGCGAGTGAAGGAAGGGAAAAGGGAGAGACACAAAAATTCTTAGGCTTCTGGTTGATTCTTCTAACATGGTGATATCAGCTATGTTATACTGGGAGTAAACTCAGAAACAAAAAAAAACCCAACTGTGGAGTACACTATGACTATAACTGCACACCTCTGCAGTAACAGTCCTCTGTTCTGGTACTGCAACACCACATCTCTGGCTTTCCCATTTACAGATATCATTTGTCCTCTGAATTTTCTTTTGTTGAAATGCTGGATTACAGCAATGTAGGATGTACATTATATTACATATATACATATATTATTATATGTATATTGTTATAGCAGCGCAGAATGGTTAGCTTTGCTACAAATTTTTAAAGGGAATTTTCCATTTTCATTCAGGAAGCACATGACATTACATTTAAGATTGTTAAATGTTTTATTCTGGATCAGAAAACTATTTAATTTTATAAATAAATGAAGGGTAGTCAAATAGTTTGATTCTTCTGAAGATGATCAAAATCAGAATAAGGTAGCATTTACGTCTTCTCAAATAAATCCGTTTCAAAATAAAATAAAATAAAATAAAATAAAATAAAATAACACCCTTACAGCTGACTTGGGAGACGTCAATTTCAAAATTCAGACCAACTTTTGTTGCAACAGTTGCAGACACGAACGAAAACAGGAGTTGGCAGCAGGGTGAGAGCGCAGGCATGGCAGCAGTGGCTCCATGCAAGCTCACAGTTCACTTGTTTACTCAGACACTGAAACTGATTTTGCTGTGACATCAATCCCCATGTTGTCCCTTGTTACTTCACTGTCAGCAAGCAAGCTAGCTGAGGTGTTACTGTACGATCTGCAACTTCTGAACAGATATTCCCTCTGAAGAAATAGTCTTCATTGCAATTGGTGACAAATATTTAAAGCCATCTGTTTCAAAACAGTCTCCTGAAGCTGGAATGAATCTTTTTGCCATGGGATGTTATGTTAAGATTAAATTGCTAAGGCATTATGGCACTTGTTTAACTGAAATCAAGAATAAACAAAAATGTATTACCGCTGATAGGGAGGGTTTACATGGTTGTGTATGGAGCTGAATGAACTTACTTTCATGCACACTTACAGGAACTGCGATCATCTACCAGCATGCACTACAGACAAACTTTGTGTGATAAAAAATGTTACAATTAATAGCGATATGGTATCTGATACCAGCTGAAATCCTGTATTAACGATGAGTACTCTAGAATAACTTTGTGCCTGATGAAAGAACAGTGTGAAAGATACCTGTCTTATCCATTTGGTCATGATTATTTCAGCCTGCTGGTGATTTCAAGTGCATTCCAGTTCTTCTTACTGCTTTACCTGCACACTAAATGTCTGGATTATACCTAACTGCCCAGAGCAATCAATCTAGCAGACAAGCTCTGAGATAAACCTACAGAAGGGAGAGTGTCAATTGAAGACAGAGAGATCACATTTATTAGACAGCGTTAAGGTTGACTTTCAAAAGATACGATTTCCCTTACACTTGATTCAAACTATCCCGATCATGAATTGCCTTTCCATCATTTTTTACAATTTCTATTACAGAGGTCCCTAAGACTTTCAACTCATGGAACTTAATTCCCATGAAAAATATATAAAGAATATCCCAAATGCCATTTAATGACATATACTTGCCATTTAAATGTCAAAGTGAAAACTGGAATATATATAAGCTAGAATTTCAGACAGCAGACATGTAAACTGCAGAAGCTTACCTCCATTAATAGGGACACATTGTGAACTGAAAGACTTTTTTCCCCTCCCAGAACTGCAGAAATGCCCATTTTTAATCCAATCTCAATTTGCTGATTTTTGAATGCTCATCTGATAATGCATCAAATTGTTGTTGTTGTTGCTTTTCAAAGGATGTTTATTAAAACTTTGGTTTCTTCATACAACTGGTTGTTTGCTTCTTGAAGTATTATACTTGACCTCTTTAATAAACACAGGGAATACACAGGGCTTGATGTTCACCTGCTATAAACAGACTTGTTGAAGTTGTACTTAAAACTGGAAAGCTCATATTGTAAGCTTGATCAGAAAGTTGTCTACTGAAAATGTTAAATCTCGGCCAGTAGAGAGAGACAGGCTCTGCACACAAGGCTTATCCGAGGCCCTCCATGACCACAATACCGTTTTTAAAAGGAGAATTTTTTAGTACCAGAGCAGCAAAGATGCTTATGAGACCCCACTGAAGAGGAAAAGCAGTTGTCATGTTTTTTTCAGAAAGGTCACATACATGATCAGGTAGCATTTCACTCAAATTTAAACGCTGTCCTCAACTTGCTACGTGCGGGCACTGAGTGAATGTCTGTGGCAAGCCTACCATGGGAGATTTCCAAGAGTAACAGATTGCTCATTAGCCCCCACCTATTTAGCATCGTTGCAGAAAATTGGCTCAGCAGAGGGTGTTTGAGACAGAGAAGTGCTATAATCAGAAGGAGGAGTCATCCACTGCTGGAGCAAGCGTTGCCTGAATTTCCACCTTTAATCTTGGCAAGACCAGTCCTCTGAAGAGCATATCAGTATTTCACCTTTATTTTTATGTGTGTGATCTGAAAGATGCTGTTTTAGCTGTGAAGCATTTCAGCTAATCGTTTAAAATGCCACCATAGGCTCCAGCCCCAGCTGGTTGTGGTGCCTGGAACAAGGCTGTCCGATTCAGGGAGTGCTTGCATATTGCAAGGAACTGATCATCATTTTAATCTTCTTGCATTTTGCATAAAACAAAAACATTGTCATTGACAATCTGATGCAAATTCTTGTCTTGTCTCCTGGGATTTTTATTCAGGCAATAATTCTTGTGGGGTCAAAAGTTGAACCTAAGGCTATGTATAGGTCCTGGTAATTTTTAACTTTGTGGTATGGTTTAATCATACAGATTTTAATTCTTCATTTATAGGTTGTGTACAGGGTGAAATCCTTTTCTTAAGGAACACTGTTTAAGCGCTACTAGATTGCAATCACGTTAATTGAAACTCTGCTTATCTAAGTAATTATATACTCATCTGTATGACCTCAATAGTGTTACTGGAAGTTTCTCAGCAGCAAGCCCTATTCTAGCTGTGCAAGATTCCATCTCTGAAGGCAAAAGAAAATTGTGACTCCCAATCAGCTTGAATTCTTTGGAGCACAGCCAGCAATGTTACAATTCTGGTGATTTGGGAAACTGTTGACTAGGTACCAATGGCCACTTTGCAGGAAATCTTGATCTCAACTTAACATGAGCTTTGATTACACAAAAGCTGACCAAGACCTTCAGGACTTTTCCCACACTTTGATCTGTAAGCAAACCACTCTTGACTCTTGGATGTCACTTTTCACATGTATTCTTTTAATGGGCCAAGTTTTCTTTTCTAAAACATAAGATACTACTTTTATTGGAACTTCTAGAGCCTACAATTTATGTTGTGACATGTTGAGATGCAATTTGTAAATAATCCAGGTGGCCAAAGTGATTCCACCAAATGTAATCTCACTTAATACCTCCTCTCAAGTAAAGGTCTGAGCAAATGGATGTATTTGTTAATTCCTGTCAATACATGCATTATAATTGTACCTGTTGTTACACTCATATTTTAGTGGACATCCTCTGCAATATAAGTCATGGATCAGTCTGTCCTGCCTTAAAAGTGACAGGCATCATTATATACTGAAATAAGTATTAATCACAAATGTTAATGATCTGGATGCAGAATTTGCTTCCACCCTCCTAGACTGATAATGGCACTCTTGTATTGAAGATGAAGACAACTTAACTCCTGCAGCAGTATTTCAGATGGAGTGTGTGTGTGCGTATCATCCTTTTTAATTTACATAAATGCAGACAGGTTAATCAGGAATTACCTGGCTGCCATTAATTCCAGTTTCCATTAGTGTCAAAGACTCATTAATGCTTCAGAGACTCTGTCTGTTAATTATTCAGATACTTTGCATACTAAGCAGTTCTACCTTTCCCTTTATATCTCCTTAAGCCTCTTCCAGGCAAAATGCATTCCCTCCTTAAAAACAGCAAGAGTTCATTTGACATTTTGTTTCCTGACTAGCATATCTTCACTGACACAATAGCTATGAATGATCCAAACCTCATTCCATTTTTCAGTTAATAGTGTTTTCAGGCTAATTCTTTACTCTTCTGATACGTGAACTAGCTCTTAGTTTAATCTCACCAATTTATTTGCTTTTGATACAGAAATGGATAGCTCCTGTACTCTCATCTGCTATCATGTTCTTTCCCATATTGCAGCATTTTTGCAGTCCATTAAGACTGCCCATTGCCATGCACTGTGCAGCATTTTTGGTTCAAGAAGGTACAAGATAACTGTCTGGGATAAGAAATTCCTAATCCTGATGATTTGCCATACACTCTGCAGCTTAATTCAGTATCAGGAAACAACTTAATGTTTTTTAGATGGAAGCCATTGCAGGAATAAAATAAATGAATTTCCATTCTTCCTTAGTATCAAAGCTATTATTAGAAAATTTAACTCTAGCCATCGTACTCCCTGTCTCAGTGAAAATGCACTTCAGTCAAAGCATTTTACTTTCTGTGGACAAAATTAAGAGTTCGTGGTTACCTCAGTTGAAAAGTATTCATCTACAGCTACTTCATTTCCCCTGAAAGCAGGACCTTCACAGAGGCGTTTTATATGCTCCTAAGAGAGCTGTGTTTTTAAAGCCATTTAAAACTCAAGTAAAATTTTTTTATATTTTTGCAAGAAAAAATATTCACAGCATTGACTACAATACCCATTCTACGTGTATATATAACCCAGGGGTTCTTACAACCATATGTGCAATCATACAAATTTGTTGTTTTGCATATTAAATGAGACATTAGCAGCCCTCTTTAAGTTTTTAATGAAGAGGTGTGTATTCTGGTATTATTTGCAGAGTTGTTACTCAGGTAGTATGAGTTGCTATAGACATTTCTATAAGATCTAAGCTGACATTGTAGGATTGCCATTTTAGCTCTAGCTCAATATTGGCTTGGTTTAATTTATGCTAGAAGAAGTTCATTAGCTAAACACTGACAGTCTTCTTCAGCCAGTTTTGCAAGAAAGCAGTTCCCACCCAACACTGAAATGTTCTGTTTGACTGTTCTGTATACTTTTTGTTGCTATTTGGAAAGCTGCAGCATCAGTGCACAGAAATCCCACTGTACAGGATGACCTTGACATCTAGAAGATCAAAACCTGAGATTCCACACACTCACAGGTCAATACACTGTTAAGATACCTGCATCGTATCTGCTTGCCTGACAGTTGAGCATGCTTAATCATCACATTAGTACACCACATCGTCTAGATTAGATGATGAACAACCGATAAACACATTTTTAAAACAGCTGCGTGTTACAGTCATTCCTTAGTTTTAGGCAAAATGTGCAATATCCACAGTCATTATTCAGCTAAATATGTACATTCGAGTCATGGCCCCATGCAACAGCAATGTTACAGCTGCATACAACAGAACCAATGCTTCTGCAGATACCAAGGTACATTTTGAATGAGACAACGTTCTGAATTTCCAAGGGAATGTCCACTCAGCAGGGTCCCTGCCTCTATGTAAATGTCTGGCACAGGTTCACCTGAAATCAGAACTTCGTTTAGAAATCTCTGAGTTTCACTAGAAGGGAAAAAGGAGCTGACCCTCAGAGCAGAATAACCAGATGTAATTTTAATGCTCATTTCACAGGTATCTCAGAGGTGCCAAGACTGAGACTAACAAAGATTAGCCCAGCTAAAAGACTGATGGTCATAAAAAAGGAACTAAACCACAAAGTTTAGGGGGGAACCTAACCTTTCAGGATAGGTAAATATCTACTGAAACAGATGCAAGACCTAAAACTACTACAATGTGGTGTTTGATTTCTTAAATCAGAACAAAAATCCTTCAGAGAAACACCTATCTTGTGAACAAACTCTTCAGTCCGATTCATGTAAATGCAAGCTTGGCATATTGTTCAAAGAGAAAACCAGCAAAGTGAGGTTCAGATCCAAAGTCTAAGCTGGATGGGCTGCAAAAACTAACCAAGCAGATGACACAGATTTCTGAGCAGAATTAAACAAAAGTTATGGCCAATGAGAGAGAGAAATGTACAACACTTTGAACACTGAATGTGATACAAATTTAGGATATTCTACACCTGTGCAATACTGTTTCTTATGATAGCAGCAGGAGGACTCCCAAAAGCTCTGCCTGCAACTGGCGACTGCAGCAATCACTGCTCAGGCGTACACTGGCATTTTAAAGTGGCCGGGAATTGTTTAGCTGGTATTAGTGGCCTGGAGCTTTGGTTCAGAGAGAACAATAGGCGTACTATTTTAGAGGCATTAAAAGTATTAGTGGCAAATCTGCATCATGCCTTGTTTACTGCTGTACCAGTGGTATTAGACAGGAGTTGAAAATGACTGCAACAGGCTGCTTGTTTTAAAATGCTCCATGCCATAAGTGAAAACATGATTCTTATTGTGGCCATCATTATAAAAGACAGCAGTATTAATCAGCATTTTCTGGTTTTGAAATTAAACAAAGCAATAATATACTTCCATAAATTTCGCTGTTGCAGTTCTCAAAAACTGACTAATTATGGCTCATCTGAGCCATTTATACGATTTTTCATTTAATAAGGAGTTACACTGATTTCTGCATGTTTTCTGTGAAAACCAAATATTTTCACACCAAGTCAAGTGAACAGACATGTAGAATATTTTAATTAGAGAACTATTTAAATTAGTGAGAAAAAACAGCAGCTAAAACCAATTCAGTTGTGCATCCACAACAACCTCAATATCTCTTCCCATTTCTCTTGGCAAAACCAAAGATAAACTTATTAAGCCTTTAAATGGATTCTTATGGAAGATTAAAATCTTGATCGGCCAAGATATAACAGGATATCTCTGCTGACACATCTTCACAAGATCAGATGTGCATGCAATTTTGAGTCTACTTTGAACAGGCAGTGAAAGGAACCGTGATACCATCGCACAGTTATGCATCGTAAACTCATAGTTCTGTGCTGCGAAAGCCTTCCAGCCAGAAACAAATGAGGGCAGGTGGGGGGGTCCCGAGCTCTTCGCTACCGACCCTGCTCCATGGCCCTGCACCCAGTTCTAGCTCCCCCGTAGAGATGCAGGGACAGGTTTATGCTATTCCTTCTTCCTCCTGCTCCTCCCATCAGCAGTGGCAACTGATGCAACTTCCAGAGGACAAGAGGTACCACAGTTACTTTCCCATAGGGCTAGCAGCATTTATTCCAAAGCCGAGGTCAGCTTTATTAGCTGTGTGGCCCTGGCTACTTTTTCTTTCCAGTCAGGTGAGGAACTTTTAAAGTTCCCAGCTGTGGATATGGGGATCTTACAAGCTAAAATCCTATCGAGAAACACGGCTAAGACCTAAGACTACATTTCAAGCTTTTGGGGTCATTCTAGCATGACCCAAATTACAAGAATGTCAGAATGCAGCGTGGTGCACAGGACCTGTAAAATACAGCTCTAGATACACTGTGTTTTGGCCAGCTTTCAATTAAGAGCTTTCTATTTCAAGAAAACTTCATAGAAAGCAATGAAGAAACTATAATTTAAACAGTCTTAGTTTTACCTCCATTTCGCATAAAGTCTGACTGATATAGCTGACTGTTAGATTTAAGTCAATGAATGCAAAATGAAACCTGTAGACATAAACTGACCCTTGCCGATCTCTCACGCTGAAACCAAGAGATGGCACAAGGCTGTTAAAAACTAAAATCATCATCTTTAGAATGGATCCAGTGATCACCATAATACAGATGACAGCTACCAGCTACTCAGTCCTGTTTTTCTCAAATACTTGCGTCTTAACACTATTTTAGATGTCTGATCTTTATGTAAAAAAAATACTCTTTTAAGTACTGAGAAGTATACACTCTCCCACCTTAAAGTAAGATATTTACATACACTTTAGCAGCATGTTTTAAGCTAAAATTTTTCAAAGTCAAAGCTTGTCATGTGACAAAACAGCAATGCAAGTATGATGAGTCAATAGCCATACCCCAGTAACGGAGAAGAACCTCCTATTGTATTTTTCCTATCCCTTGCTTTTACCTCCCAAAGAATGCAGTGTTTAGAGTAACAAAGTAATTCAGAAAAAGCTAAGTAGATATTTTCAACCCAAATGTAGGCAATTTTTAAGATCAGCTCCACACAATCTCCCTAAGAAAGGCTGCCAAAAACGAGGCCCACCTTCTACTCAGAAGTGCTGCTGGTTTTCTATGAACCATTGGGTGGTTGCAGGTGCTAATTGTAGCCACATATTTTAGCACCAAAATTAAAACTTTTCTCACATTCACTTCAAGCAGCAGTTTGTCTCCACAGAGCAACTCTGGGTTGAGATTTACTGCTGACTTTACACTATGGCTGCAGTCCTGCAGCATACTTTACCAAGAAGTAGTTTGGCATGAAAATGTGTAAGTGACAACATAATGGGAAGCTGGAACTCAGCTGATTACAGTTATTCTATTCCTTAAGTATTTTTCTTCTAAGTTCACATAATTCTCTATTGCGCTTCAAATTCTAACATTTTAGATCACAGAATAATCCAATATTCACTAATCGGATTAAACTTTCATTTCCTTTGACCCACACTTCTCCAAATCATCTACGCATTTCACAGTGCACGCTTCTAACGAAACCTGCAGCACATGCCCCAGTTGCAACGCTACTGTGCTGTAATTCTGAGCAGGGTGAAAGCCACAGCTGGGACTGAGATCTTAAACAACTATTTCAGTCCAACAGCAGACAGTAGCAGGACCTCAGTCATAAAACTGTAGAATTTATTAGATTCACAGAAAATGAAACTGTCTCCAGAGAGTTACATACCCATCACTGAAGACTAGATTTTTGGTCTGGTTGTTTTAATAATATGAAATATAAACTTACACTTATTGGCAACATTTTATAATTTATTTTGTATCTAAAACATTTTCAATGATGGTAGTGTTCAATTGCTCAATTTGGCATGTTTAAAATACAACAAACACTTCAGAAAAACATAATAAAAATGAGTTATGATTTGGTTTTGCCTCATAAAATGCATCTTTCATTACTAACAACTCCCTGTTCATGGATGTGGCTTACACCATAAATTTTATGGTTTTCATCATATAAGGATCTCTTAACGTAAATCCACAACAAGTGTTTCCTTTTTATTGTAGCAGAAAATAACCACTTTCTACAAATCAAATGTTAACATAGCAAAGCAAATTGCAAACCTGGTGAGTGCACGCACTTACTGGCCATCAGTTCTCAAGAAAACTACTTACTGGCCATCAGTTCTCAAGAAAACTACTTTCTACATTCCTGTACAAAGACTTCAAATCTACATTTCTCTCTTGTCAAAACAAAACTAAACCAAACAAACTCCCACACTCAGGAAAAGTTTGAAATTGCTTACCTTGAAGAAGCTCCGAAGAAAATACATTATGCTTAGCATTTTGGAAGGTTTAAAATGAGGAATTGTTCAATCTTTAGAACATCCAAGGCCTGGGTGAATTCCTACACTCCTGCTGTGTCTTTAGTTACATGCTTTCTTGTTGCTATTTTGGACGGTCTTAGTACAAGGGAAGCATATGAGCCATGCCAGGAGCTTATGCTAAGGAGTTGCATAACAATTAGGGCTTATCTGTGCTGCGCTGTACAGTACAGCAATGCAAACAGGTTTGTTCACAGTTTACTAGCCCCAGAACACTTCTACTAGGCATGCCCAGAATGATGCCATTGTATTTGCTAAAGAAACTAAAGCTATTTGTGAGTGCTTCTAAAAGAACTGGAACTACAAAGGACAGCACATGTTCCCTTACATCCCCCCCCAGTTTTTGCCTTTGCCAACTGCAAGTTCAATCAGGGAGTATTATGCTTGCTGCAGCATTTAAAAGCAAAGGCTCCCACACTATGAGCTTTCTAGTTACTATCTTTAAAGGTAAGGAAAAATTGCAGAACAAGTCTTTTGAAATGCAGAAGAGTAAATGCAATTTCAGTTTCTTCTTTTTTCTCACTTAACGTTAAAGTCCCTTAAAGATTATCTGTGCTTCAGTAACATTCAGCAACACGGAGGTGAAACTTATGCCACGTAGGAAAGAATCTATCAACATTTAGTGGCCAGGACTGAGAGTTACAGGTAGTCTGCTCACAGTGCACTTAGAATTAAAGGCAACAAATACAGAATGCAAGCAAGTTCTCAGACAGGGATCACTCTGCATCACAGCAACTGTCAGGCACAGCCTGATATTGCATGCTTTCATTTATTTTCTAATCTAACTATGGCTTATATTTGAACTATTCAAACCACCCACTATTAAAATCTTTACACCATGAAGAGGTGTTTTAGGGAGGTGCTCCAGAGTAGCTTCTGATGCTCCATGCTGCTGGCCACAGGGAAGAAAAACAGACAAATGTGCAGTGCACAGCAAGGTGGGAGGAGAGACACAATCCCCCACCGTGGCTGATGCCCCAGCACTTGCCCAAGACTAACACCAGCTCTAACATGAAACACACTCTTTGACTCGCTCTGTGCACTAGGGGATCTCTGTGTCATCACCCCCCAGTAAGCACATCCCCCACTTGCCTTGGATTTGCAATACTGCAAACCCCTTTATAGCTTCCAGCAGCCATTCTTCTTGTTAGTCTATTTCAAATAGAAATATTACTGTTTTGGTTGTACATGTAAATAAGACATTTATGCAGAAATCAAATACTTTAGAGCAGGAACCCATCTTTTACTAGGTACACAATTTTTCTGCCATTGTGGGAACTGCGTAAGTTAAGTATACACAGTCATAAGGAAGGGCACACCTAACTTGTTAGAAACCAGGCCAATAATTTCTAAATTGCAACATAGAGCGCAAATGCAATATAGTCTGTGGTTTGATTTGCCAAATGACAATACTGCTTTAGTGAAGTTCAGTCCTGCCATCTCTTATGATTTCATGGTGAGTGTTTCCCCTTAAATCTTAGTTCTAAAAGACATACATATGTCAATATTATACACATACAGCAACCTTTTTAAGTAAACTTTTGGCCCACAATTCAGGAGGAGAACTGCAGACAAAAATTCTAAAATGTCTCAAAACAATTAAAAATCCAGTGTTAGTTTTAAACAAATCTCCTTGGAGGGAAATGGGCCTGGCTCCTGAGTTTTCAGTGCTTTCATTTGTTAATGCTGAAGTTCAAATTATTTTGAACTTTTCATGATTTATTCTGAAGTTACTCTCATTCTTTTACACTCTGCTTATTAAAGAAATTGCAGGCAGACTTATATTTCCTACTTGCCTCTCCTGATATTCACTCAATGGGCTATGCTCATAAGGTTCAGTTGAAGCATTCTTTGCCGGAGCCCTGATGTCAGACTCTTTGAGCAGAAGCAAATGTCCACTAAGATGAGTCCAGCTCTGCAGTGCCTTGGCATTTAGTTTTCACAAATGAAAAGGAAAAAACAGCTTTATTCACATATGAATTAAGGGGGTTTTAATAAGAATCAACCTATGCATGTGAAAAGCCAGATTTTTGCTGCCTGATTTTTATCTACAAGTATTTCCATTTTCTACAGAACTGCCCACATTGCAAACAAGATGTCAGAAGCAGGTCATTGCCACTGGCCAGGGGGGTTGTCCCAAGAACTTGACTCCCCTTTCAGTTGCTTATCTTTTCTGAAATTAAAGTTAAAGCTCAACTGCTCATCACTCACCCTGTTCTTCCATGCTTTACTTGTTCATGGGCTGGAAATAAGGACGTTCCTTTTCTGTAAATTATCTGAGATCTTTCCCTCAGACTGGTACATTTCTTGGACTGGTTTACTTCACCACATAGGATGTGCAAATTGCACAGTATTCCCTTAATACTGTAATTCCTTAAAGGCAACACTACTACTACTGGCACTCTGCTGTCCAAAACTTCAGAAAAATTGCAGTAAACTTGCTAGAAATCAGACCGTTTTGAACCTGCATCTTAACGTATCATTATAGAGCTACGTAAGTCCTTTTACATTCCTGAAAATTACTGGTCGTATCGGATGCGTGTGCCCAGGTGGTGGCAGCGGGGCCGCAGGGTCTCTGTGAGGAGGGGCGGGGGCTGCCCTGTGCCGGGCACAGCCGGTTCCAGCCGGTTCCAGCCGCCCCAGGGCAGGGCCCAGCTGGGCCAGTCAGAGGAGCTGGCGGCGCCCCGGTGACAGCGTGTTAAAGACAGGGCCAAATGCCGCCCAGCAGCGAGGGGTGAGGGACAAGGCGTGAGAACCAGCCTGTGGGCAGCAGGGTGGGAGCAGGAGGTGCTGCCAGCACCTGGGCAGAGGCTCCCAGCAGCCCCTGGGGAGCCCACGCTGGAGCAGGTATCCACACTGTGGCCCGTGGAGGACTCTACACCGGAGCAGGTGGATAGGCCTGGAAGGAACTGCAGCCCCTGGAGAGCCCATGCTGGAGCAGATTTATTCTGAAGGAACTGCAGCCCGTGGGAAGGACCCACACTGGAGGTGGGAGAAGGAGTGTGAGGAGGAAGGAACGGCAGAGAGGGACTGTTACAGGCTGACCTCAACTCCCCACTCCCAATCCCCTTCCACCAGTGAGGGGAGAGGTGGAGGAGTCGGGAATGAAGCAGTGAACTTCAACCTTGGGGATAAAAGAGGAGGGGTGGGGGGAAGGTGTTTCAGCTTTTGTCTTTGTTCCAGGAGCTCACTACTACGAAGTCTGTTTTCAGAGTGAGCAGTTTATCACTTAACATAAACTTCAGTTGCAAAACTGTGGTGATCATTTTTTCAGTGTATGATTCTGAGGTTTCATTTGGTCAATGAGGATTTATTCTCTTTGGTACAGGCATAGAGCTGTTAATCCTCAAGTGCCCAAGGTCAGCCACTGTTGACATTCTTCTTGCTGATACACTATCTAAATCTACATGCCTTTTCTGCTTTTTAAAGAACAGCAGCTGAAAACTGTCACTGAATCAAAGAACAAAAAAATCCGTTTTGCCTTTTGCCACCACAGTCAAAAATTACTGTTCAAACTGACACTGCCTTCGGCAGATTAGGCACTATGGGGTGCTTGAACGAAAAACATCTGGCTAAAGTTAGGTACCAAAACCTTGCAGAGCACTGAGACTAGGATTCCCTAAAGGCAGAAAAGTGGCACCAAAACTCCGCTACTGTATTAGTGGAATGTTTTTCTTCCCATGAATTCAACTATTCGACTGCTTCATGTACCATTCATTAGGGTTAGTTTAACATCGCTGGGTATTATGTAGATTGTATAACGTTGGCTTCCAAACCAACTAAATGTTAGAAAATATGCTGATGTCATTCCAGCTTTATGGCTGCAAAGGTCAGACAAGTCTTGCGTGCATACTGCATAGCTTAAAGTGAGGCTGGGGACTGGACCTGCCTTCTTGCCTCTTCTGAGAGCATCATATGCTTCTGTAAGATTCCTCCAAGGAACAATTTTTGCCTTATGTTGTCTTCCCCTTAGAGTACAAAGCCTGGAGATTTCATTGTTTTCATGTCAGTAAAGACTTAACTATTGTCTATTAAAAAAGGCATTGAATGTGGCTCAGTGGAACCTTAATTTATATCCCCAGACTCTCATATTTTGAAATACTGCAATGTGAAACAAAAAGATCCAGCAATGAAGACTTTAAGCTGTCACCCTGACCTGGACAGTAAGGGACATGCTGCAGGCAGCCATCACTAACTGCCTGAGCAAGATGACTTAAGTGACCAAACAGGTCTAATTTCTGAATGATCATGTCAGACACTTTCATCTCTGGTGTAATTGCTTATTTGCCCTTAGGCAGTTCATTTGATTCCTATTATCATAAAAATATACCTCTTGATGCAGCCTAACATGTTGGTTCAAGTACTCTCCAAATCCTTCTGAATTTCCCTCCTGTAATCAAAGCATTTAAGTTTTCTGTCTTCATAGAAGGTAAGAGATCCCAGCTTATAATGGGAAACTGCATCTTTGGGAGCTGAGATAGGTATTTCTGTGCTTTACCACAGCCTCAGCTCTCAGCTGGGTAAACATTTGTGCTGCTAAGCCAGAAATCTCTGTGCACCAACACTGGCCACCATTGCCCAATAAAATCCCATTACTTCCGAACATCAGCAAACAGCAATTAAGTTAGAACTTCTCAGGCTATGCTTTACATGACAGGACAGTTTAAGAGCTGGTTTTAATTATGAGCTTCTAAAGAAAAATAATAAAGAAAATCTGAGCAGCAAAAGCCATGGATTGAACCCTGAGAGGAATTTGGTCAGTAATGGCACCAGCATTATTTCTGTCAAAGCATGTATGGGGAGTTGCTGGTGCTGCCACAAGGAGAAGAAATGTCACTGCTGTCAACACACGTTCAGTTCCCTACCCACGGGCAGATGAAGATATTTTTACTCCAGTTTGACACCTCCATTCAAGACTGAGCCCAGACTGTGAGACACAGCAGCCTTGCTATGAATCTTGCAAGGTTAGTTCAGAGCTGGTTAGATCTCCAAAGTTCTCTTCTAAGCTAGAGGGATAGGTAACACAGAATTAGATGCCTGGTAGCTTAGTCCAATAGGGAGCTCTTGCTATGAGTTTAGAATATATCTTATTCGTGTTCATTTAAAAATCCCCTGCAGTAAAGAGCTAAAAAACAACAGGGTAATAGTTGCCTTTGACCCTAATAAAGCCAGTGAAATGAATTCCAAACAGAATTTCTAGAAAGAATTTACTGGGTACAGAGAAAGTCCAGAGTGGGAGTACTGAGGTCCCAAACTACAATTCTGCCCTCAAATGTGCTCAGTACAACTCAAACAAATGGAAACTTGAGTGCAGTGCAGAAGTCGACTTCTGTGATTTTTTCCTGTGCCTGGAAAGAAGTCCTGCTGGTAGTAAGCTAGTTAGAATCGGCATGACTGGCTTCTCAACCTACTATTCTCCACAGTCTCCAGGCCAGGTGGATGGCAGAGGGGTGCTATCACATGCAGATGACGAAAATGACAGGGCGTAATGAAGTAGAGTTCCGCTACTTTTATTCTTAAACTTATTCAGAAACTCATGACAACTGTCTCAAAGTTATAACCATTATCTCAGATTCAAGTCCGCCGTTAAAACCTCCTCCGCCTGGTTGGAAATATTACTGTGCTGCAAATGAGAATCCAAGCCATCGCTCTCAATGTACCCTACACTGGACATAAAATCCATTCTCATGTCTTTGCATCAGCCCCAGATACACAGAAAATGCTGGCACTCACAGTAAGGTGAGATGCAGTGATACCAGAAGAAGTGCTAATGCTAAAATGTCAAGCCATTAGGTGCAGACATAAACCAGCACTAGGTATTATCAATCTGATGGAAGACTGAAAATTAAAACAGCCAATATCAAGGCTATGAAAAGATTGCTGAAAGGTCAGAGTCGTTGTCCCACTTTGAGGGCCTGACTCTACTAGAACAGATCAAAGCAGGCCTCTGGGGAGATCTGATAAGACAGGGAATAAGACAATACTCTCTAATTAGGTGATAGATTCTGGTTAGGACAATGATACTATTTCAAGGGTTTATGACATTCAGATTTCTAATACAGAAAGTTTAATGTGTGTGGCAGAGGCAGAGTACTTTATGGGGAGGTTTGTCTGTAGGAAAAGCTCTTTGGAAACCATTCCATGAATAGACAGTGCTGACACAACAGAGGAATTCCCACAAACTGCTGTCTCCCTCTCTGATGAGATCCCACAGCTGATCACTGGAGAGCGAGAAAGTCTAGAGCTTTCTTCCCAAGCAGGTGACATCACAAGGTTAGTTATCTGAGATGGGACCAGTTCTTCAGTCAAGAACTACTTCAAAACTGAGAAAAAACCAAAGTACTTGTACTCTTGGTACAATTATTCCTTTGATTAATATATAAAGGCTGTTCTTGATAACCAACATGTTTTCAATCAAGGTGTTGTTAGTAATAGTATGCTTTCACTTGTAGCATAAATAATTAGGTCATGCATACATACATGCATACAATCTACAATACACAGTAGATTGTATAGCCATAGACAAAGTATGCCATTATTGTCATATATTGCTACACTTTACAGTGGAAAATATTAAATGCAGATCAAGCCTTTGAGCATGTAAGCACACAGTCCAAAGTGTTGTATACACAGGCGTAAGAAACAATATTCCTCTGCATTTTTAATACAGAATGATGACGTATTTGCTTTCCTGTTTCCTGCCTGGTTGATCTGGCAGCACTCCTTCTTCCAGGAAATCATGGCATACATTTCCTATACTGTCTTCTACATCCATTCACTGTGTCTGCCCTCTTACATATGTTTTTCCTGCAGTATTGTATCGTCTATGTGATTTCCTGGGTTTTCTGATTTTTACTTCTCTGTGTTAGATTTGGCTCTTTTAAGTAGGTCATTCTTTCACAAATATCTTTAAAATCTTGTCTTGCAATCGGTTTGTTCTATAGGAGAGAACTCAACAGTTTGTTCTATTGACAGAGAATCCAAGTGATACGTATTCAAGTCCCCTGCTTCTAGTTTCCACCCTTCTACAGAACTAGCTCAATGTCTAAGAATTGGGCACACCCCACCTCTTAGCTGCATAATTGTTTGTTGGCATTGGTACCTACCCACCATTGGAAAACCCAGGTGTTGCTCAGCCTCTACCAATAGGTCTTTTTCTGGAAACTCCCCAGACACAAACGGTCCAATAAAGATGAGAAAGTATCAGATTAAAATAAGAAAGTATGCATCTCGTTCCTAGCATGGCATGGACTTGGCAAAATTTAAAGACATAGTTACTAGCATGGATTCCTTCTGGCAACTTATTACCAGTTGTTATGCAAGCCATGGCCTGATATTTGAGTCATACTACAGATGGCAAATAGCATCACCTCTGTGGGCAGGTATCAAAAGCCCCCAAAATCACATTAACTCAAGTATTTTGGAATCCTGAACTCATCAGGCAGGAGAACAGTCTCAAGCAACCCTCATTAGCTTACGTCACAGAACTGTAATGCACTCTATTCAGTGCAAACGACAGAGACAGGAGAAAAGAAGATTACAACTGGAACAACAGAAGCTGCTGCAGGCTTGAACTGCAATGTGCAGCAAGAAGAGACGGTGAAGTTCATAGACTACCATCTTAGGTTGCCCTGTAGCCATAATTTCCTCAGTTCTGTATTCAAGATCAAATTAACAAATTTGTGAAACAAAAACAAACCTCTGTAAGTGAGTGGATTAAGCTGGACAAATGCAGTTACAGCTGCAGAACTGATACTGCGCTAGACCATCTGTTGGGATCTCTGGCTCAGGCACCAAAACCTCACGCTATTTATCTTTGAGCTGTTCCAAGTCACTGTCATATATTTAATATGTGTTCCAAGGATTAACTCTGTGTATATTGACTCTGCAGCTGGTATCCATTAAATTAATACCTAAGAATTCAACCTTAGTCACTGATCAGTACCACAAAACTTGCAATGTATTTTATTAATGGGGGACATAACTGGTGTAGGAGGTGCATCTCAACTGCTGATTTTCAGCTTGCTGTGCCCTACAGCATTTTTGTATCCACTGGAGTGATATGGTTGGGGACTGCAGAAGTCCATGTTGCACTTGGAGTATTAACAAGCAATGCATGTGTGGAACGGAAAGAGACTAACTGTAACCGCGTAAGTGCTGCTAATCTTTCATCCCACCAGGAATTTTACTCTTCCTCTACTTCCTCTCTGGGACATGTTCATGTTAGATGAATCTTAGAAAACTGAGCATATCTGTTAAAAGAAACCAAATCAAATACTCAGGCCTCTACTCAGCCTTTATAATACTGGCCTGCTTTATATGCCAGTAGAGTTGCAGTATTTATGAGGCTATACTGATGCTGCAATAATAATAAAGGTGAGACTACATGCACTTCCGCGCAACCTGTACAAGTCCACTGGGAAACTCAGGATGATATCAGCCAGCTGCACTTTCATGGCTATTATTTATTCAAGTTGGATAAAGCTACCATATATAGCCAACCTCTGTTGTAACTGCAATGCATACAGGCCTTTTGAATGATCTCTGCAAAAGGCACAGCTCGGGGATATTGATCTGGTTCTACACAGCTCTAGTTTTCAAGCTGGCTAAGAAAAGCCAGGGCATGTGCAAATCAAAACAAGCTGAGAGTTGTTGCTGTGTGACAGCTAGCCCTATGGAAGGAACAGAGACACATATAGTTGCCAACTTCCACCCACGTGCAAAGACCATACTATAAGAAGCAAAATACAGTTTTGATCTAGTTACCTTCCTAATTTTAGCTTTCGACCTTTGTTAAGTCTGGACAACAGTAAGGAACAGAAATGTTTTCCAAAGTAAATCAAAGTTCTTCACATAATCCCAGTTCAAAAGGCTAGGGCTTTAAGAGCTAATGTCCTGCAAAGTCTTGTGATACTTCACAGTTCTCCATACCTTAGAAGGTTCAGCATGTGCTGCTTTCCAGAGGTGGCAAGAATCACAGGTAGCCACTCCTTCCTCATGCAGGTCATGCTCTCTGATGACAGGCAAGGCTTTATCAAGGAGTCCCAGTGAGTTCAGCAAAGGCCTTCTTCCTGTGTGCTGCTAGACCCAAGAATTAATATGGAGAGGTGTGCGCTGACCATGTAATGCTTCCAGGTACATTATGAACTACAAGCTAATGGAAGCATCTCTGCATATTTATGGATAGAACTTGGACAAGCAGAGTCACCTGAAGACAGATACATCCCTTCCTGCTCAGATTTGAGAACAGCACTTTCGTCACAGTGCCAAAACTATCACATAGTCCTAAACTGCTAAGCTGCACACTGAGTATGCAGTTGCCCCAGAACATCTGTCATACAAAGTTTCTATATACTCAGCTTTTGCAGTGTAAGAATTTTGTTAGTTTTGTCTTCTTTTATTGACACTTGCATTTTACTCAGATCATAAAGCCTTGTCATTGTATTCTTAATTCTGCCTGCTGAAGTCCAACATATATTTGCACTTGCTGAATGCCAAGCACAAAGCAATAGACAAAATGACATTCCTGATCTGCAGCTGGCATTCACTGCCATTCCAGTTATTTGCATTGTTGAGTTTTATGTAGATTATTTTCAGTTTGGTAAAATATTGTGAATTTCGGATGAGCAGAAACAGTTTCGGTGATCATAAGAACTCATGTACCTATCTATGTCTATTCACAGTAAGATCTTTTTAGATTCATGCATCTGAGATATTCCGGATAGTAATTTTTCACATACACCATGGGTCAAGTGACATCGCAGTCACTGGCCAAATACCTAGGCTTGTCACACTGACTTTAAGAGAGGGATAAAATCTTGCCCAAGGCAGCTGCAATTGCCAGAAAAGAGAATGTTCATTAATGGATGTATACAGCTACAAACTTGCCTACTTAAAATTTTAACCTCCCCCCCAAAACTTGGAAGTTTCATTCAAGGTGGTGAGGAAAGCTTTAGGAGATGATTATTATAACTAGAGGGCCAGAAACATTGGTTCTTTCTTCCGGGTACTACAGGACTCCAACTATTTGCTCATTCTTCAATGGCAAGGCAGAGTAAGATATGATTTATGTTCACTGTTATGTTCTGCTATCAACACATTGAACAACCTGTCCAGAAGAGCCCAAGTGGCAGGATGTCCCCACAAACAAGGGAGAATTGAAAAGGGATACCATAATCAGGTAACTACCATTCCTGTTCTTTGAGGTAAGCAGTTCTACAATAACGGTGGATTTCAGCATTGCAGGGGAGAAAAAACAACACAGTAACTTGCTAAGTTTACCAACTGATGATTCTCACTGAGGCGCACATACCACAACAGTGCATTTACAGTGTCATAACTTTTCCAAGAACAGAGTCCTTGTGCTTGAAGAGCTCAGGGTTAACTCAGGGAAAAGGTTTGGAACAATAAAAGCTAAAAAACTAATATCATTTTCCAACCTACAAAACCCTTCATTTTTTGGCTTCCCAAAAGAGCTACAATAATTACATTGTAATTCTGAGACCTTCTAATAGCAACTTTCCATGACACGAAATGGAAAATCTGAGAAAAGCTGACAGTGAGATAAAAGTAAAATAGTTAAGACATCTCCAGAGAGGAAGACTGGATCTGGATGATCTAAGCAATGGAGAAAGTCAGAGATGCAGAGCATTATACACTTGAATGAACTCACATTTGCCAGGCTGTTTTGTCTGCACAGCCCAAAGAACCCAGACAACAACGCCAGTAAAAAAATGGGTGATGAGACTCTCTGGCTAAACACCCTGAATAGCAGCACTTTCTAGAAAAAAAGCTGAAGATCTGGCAAACCTATGTTTTAAAATAGGCCAAGTGTAGAAGATTAGTTGCATTTTATTTTTGCCAAACACTGCTATTGAATATTTTAGATTCCTTCGAGAGTTCAAGGCATAAGGAAAAGAAATTCAACCACATTATCCCATGAAGAATAGTTTTTAAATATTTTTACAGTAATGGGCCAAATTTCACACAGTGTGTGTATAAGACAATGCAAATATTTTGGCTTGCCTTTGCCTATGTACTAATGCAGTGCTATGTACTTGCAAGTTCAAGCTTGCACACACCCATCTGTAAGTACTAAGCCTGCTTTGATCATTACTTCTGCTCCTATCCACTGCACCAGGTCTATCTTGCAGAAGTAACCTGCAAAAATCTCTTTCCAAACAGCGGTAAAAGCAGGGAAGATGGAGATAAGAGAGAATGTTGCCCCAAAAGGTGCAGTTCAGGCAAGAAATTGAAATGTTTCAAACTGGGAAGAGGTCACTACATCTCAATCTTTATGTTGTTTGTGTATGCCTGGCATTAGCAATTGGACTGAAAGCCAGCTTGATTGTCTATGATTTAGCAGTAAATCAAGGCAGGATATGAAGCTTTCTTCTGAGTCATTAAGGGTTAACTCCTAGTTTAATAGCCTGCCAGATGCTCCCTTTGGCTCGCCACAAAACCAGTTCTTTCCTACAAAGTATGATACAGGCTAAAAAAGGTTCCAAGAAAACACTCATGTGCTTGCAGAAGATATCAAATTAGAAGAGCTGGTTTTCTCAGGCTGTCTGCTATATACCAAACCATGCTGGAAACAGCCCTCCACTGACTTACAGGCTATGTCATTCCTTATGCCCTTTCAGTCCTTGCTGTTTAATCACCAGGGTTCAAATCACACGTACTAAAGACCAGGTGAGTCACCAACATCAAGAAAAACAAGATTAAGCCTGTCATATCCCATCTGCTCCACGCACACAAAACCAGTTGCACAGCTCCAGGACAGTGAAAGCCATAGAGTGTAATGGAAAGAAGCCAACTTCCTTTTTGCCATATTCTCCATTTGCCATCTTTCCTTCAGTGCAAATTAATGTTAACAGTGTTTTCTTACTTTTTTCTCACCTGAGCTATGTACTGTTTTTTAGGAAAATCTCACCCCAACAATCTTTTCTACAAATAGAAGTTCACTTCCATTTACATTTCCTAGGACAGTGTTGATACATCAGGAAAGTAGCATGCTGCTTCATGTCTTGACAACACTATGCCAGCTATTAAAATAATAATACTTAAAACTCTTCTACCAACCATTGTGCTGAACTACTGTGCAGTAGAAAATAAAGGCTTTCATATATTTGACCCAAGTAATGCAAGACGAAATGAATTCTAGATACTTCCATTTCAGCCTGGGAAAACTGATTCTGATTTGCAAATTGATGAAGGTCGTACATCCACCTAGAAAAATATCTGTGTGCTCTAACTGTCTCATTAAATTAATCCAATCATCTAATGCTAGGACCCCTTCCTTACGTAAACAAATCCATTTTAGTTGTGGACAACTCTTTCCTTCCTCTAAATCTGCTATTTTGTTTGAAATCTTCAAGCAATTACATCTGCACTTAGATAATATCTCCAAGTAAGTAACTCAGTATACCTATTTTCTAATGAAGGCAACATTAGACAGTAAAGCTGTCTGTATTACACATTTCTATACCCTAATAATTTTTATGTCAGCAACTACAGCACAGCTTTTTATAAGGCTTTTTATTCTCCTACCAGTAGTTCAAACCACACACAAGACTGATTTGCTTACATTTTAACTCCATGCAAGCCTTATATTAAGTAATAGCACTTGTGCTTCTACTTCCAGGGATCCCAGGTTTTGTAGGTAATATCCACTTGAACAACAAATAGGAAAATGAGGATTGAAAAACAATCTCATTTCCTCCACAACCTTTTCTATATCACATAAGCTGATATGGCACATCTCATCTTTGAGCTATTGCTGAAGCCCAAGCCTTACATTTCCTGCAAATCAGTGAAAGGGATATAAGGATATCAGATATGGTTTCAGCAAACATAAATTTTCCTGTAAGGTTCCACTGATGATCAGCATTACCCCAGGAAAATTTGCTTGCTTAGGCAGCCCTAAATATAAATGAAAGCATAGTTTCCATATGAATCCTAACTTTGGTAAACCATAAATATCCATGGTGGATTTGAATTAATACCTAATTTCTTTTTGCAAGGAGATGAATCTGTGGAGACTGTAAGTATCAGCCAAAATTTTCAAACAGGAGTACTAAAGACAGGCTCTTAAATCTATACTAAGCAGCTGTCATTTCACAGTTCGCTTTCAGGATGCCTATTTTCAAATAGGGGTCAGGACTCATAAAATGTTTAGGATTTTAAATACAATGTGCAGCTCTCACCAGGAACAGCCTCCTACTCCGCTCTTGAGATGTCAGAAATATCAAATATTCCTTTTGAGCTCAAGGGATTCTCAATGCTGTTTGCAAGATCTGAACTTGCTTACAAGTCAGCACCTTCCTGATCAGGTAAAGGAAGTGAGCTGAAGCTGTTCAGCTGTTGAAACACTGAGGCCCTCATCTTCCCAAACACTTGCTATACCTTTCCAACAGGAAAGGATTATCAGCTCCCATGTAAAAAGCAAACAGAAATTACTTCATTATGTGAAAAACCCCACACTTTTAAGACTGTTTGTAAGTAGGCAACTCACTTTCAGCTGGAAACCTTCTATAACTGGTTTCACATATACACAAGCTTGTTTTACTACTTAATTTCCCAGGGAGCAAGTAGAAACATTTAATATCCAGGATGTTTGAAGAATGGTATTCTCTCAGACAGGAACTCTATGAAACCCGTTTTACCATTCTGTCTTTTCAAAGGTAAGAATGTACGGGGTGTTGTCTGATGTTCTTGTTCTTGCTAGGAGAACACAGGGAAGGGGATACATTTATGCACCTGCAGCATGAAATTCCAGACTTTAGCAGAATATTTCACATGTATTAAACTGACAGAGAAAATTGCATACTGTTTAAATTTCACTCACATGAAGAGACTGCATATTAATCACTTTAAATGGGTACTTGCTAGAAAAGGACATAAGCTGGCAAACAGGCCACTGACAACATTGGCTAGCAAGCCTTCCTCTTAACTTTACTTGGAATTAAGTGAATGGGTTTATTTTTCATTTTTAGTTGTGTTTTAAATTGGGCTTCTTCTCAACTTAAGCCTCCCCCCAAGACTCCCACACAGAACCACACACAAGTACAGACACAGACCTTTGACTTGCTCCTCCCTAAACAGAGCAATTTGCCTTATATGATGAGTCAGTTTTAGCTACAGACGAAACATTTGCAACAAGTGATGTGTGAACTCGTCCATGGGCAGGCTTGGGAAGGAAGGGAACCTGGCAGAAAGGAGCTTCACTGGCCAGATGTTTTTATGGTCCCACTTGCATCGCCACTTTCATTGCCATTTTGTTTGCTGTAAAGTTCATTTATTTCAAATTAGAAGAAGATACATAAGATGTTCTTGTAAGTCTCTTTTGTAGCCAGATTAGAGGAAGTAGGACAGATACACATATGGAAACTGTGGTACTTTATGACTTTGGGAAGAATGGAGATGTAATAAATAAGAAACTGAGAAGAAGCAAAATAGGAGACACTAGACCAAGCTTTTAAGAAGAGCAATTATGTGAAAAGACAGAGCAGAGACAAGCCATATCATAGCTGTTGCACCTCCCTCCCACCTCCCCAGTCCTAACAACTAAAGAGTAATGTTCTCTTTTGATCTTTCTCGTTTCAGCTGATCCTTTATTATACCATGTAGAGTAGAACAGTTTCAATGGGAAGGCACAAGAACACTCCTACCACAAAACAGTTCAACACATGGTTAAGCTATGAGGGGCAAGAAAACTCTTCCAAAGAATAAGAAACATGGGTTTTAACCCTCGCATGAAGACAAGAAATGAAATGTCCTGGGCCCTGACTGAGTGTTCTGACTACTGAGCTATTATATAGAAAGTGAAACCACCATCGCCTACCTAGTCTTTCACAGTATGCAAAGCCCAAATCCATACAAATATTGACCAGATAAAGCACGTCAGGTAAGATGAACAGAAGAATGACTCGTTTACAAATTCCACTATATACTGAGGAACTGGGTAACTTACCGAGCAACCCCAGCTGCACAGTAACTGAGCAGAAGTTCTGAGGATGTATATCTTGGATTCGGGTATTTATTTCTACCTAAGACTTCTCTGGATATAGCATTTGACTTCTATGCTCCCAATTCCTTAGCTTTTCCCCAAGGATAATTGTGCCTCCTGAATTGCGATAATGGAACAGCAAAGACAAAGAATGCAAGGTACTCACATCCTATGACAGTGGAGGACACGAATTATATAGAAAGGTGTGAGGACTTTGAGAGCATTATTAACCTTCATAAAACAGGTCTACATAATACCAGGAAAATTAATGAAATGAACTAGTAAAACTAACATCAAACAGGGCTCCAGGTACAAGGTCTGAGACACTGACTTATCCAATATCAACTCTGTTTAATATGAAAAAAGGAATCAGTTCTGGAAACTCATAGTTTGACAGAATCAAACAATAGCTAACTCCCCATAGCTCATAATTATGCAAAAAAATTTACACTGCCGCTTTGAGTTTTTGAGCTGTAGTTATTGTACATATGTGGGACACAATCCTAGGAAGGGCTGAACAACTTTAGGTTGCATTGTCTTCAGATGAATCATTAAATTACATTCTGTTATACTGAATATGATATTTAGTGTACTGTCATAAAATTAAAAATCTATCATAATTCAATATCATAGTACATAAGCAGAATGCGTGAACTTACAATTGTGTACTTGGTATTGTCAGAACTTGATAGAATGATGATGCTATAAAATTAGCTTTCCATTAAAAGGATGTTCGTGAAATTTCTTTAAAGACAGCTGTAAGGACTACAAGCTGGCACCTCCTATGGACCGTGTTGAAATAAATAGATTTTTCTGCATGTTTTCTTGTAATCCTCAAATATTCCCACTTAAAGAAGCCAGAATTTGTTTTAAACTGGTAGAACACAGATGATTAGTTCCAGTCCCTGCAGATACAAAAGGCCCTTCTGACTATACCATGAATGAAAACATTCCCAACTCAAATAAGAGAAATGACTCTGCACCTGGATGTGGAGCTGCCTCTTCTCAGAAGTACTCTCTTCTGTTTCTCCACCAGTCCTTCTTACAGCACCTCCTTGGCCCTCCTGTGCAGAGATATAGGAAGGAAGAAAAAAAAAAAACATCAATTTGACCTTTAGGGAACAAGGAGCCATCAGCACTATTGCTTTCAGTTCGCCTGCCCATGGGGAAAAAAAAATGCTTTCTTGAGTTAAGTAAAAACTATGCATAGAAAATGGGGTTAAAGGAACATCACTCTGGTTGCAAAATCAAGCTCTCAAACATTAAGAATCACCAGAATTAAGATTACTTGTGTGACACTAAAGCAGTTCCCCTATGTGTTCAAGTACAGTCTTTAATTATACAACATAAAGGGTTTTTCACAAGTTCCATGCTTCACTCAACACAGGAGTGGACAATACTCACTTAATACTTGGCTTTATCATCATTGTTCAGGGTACAAAGAAGAGGGAAGAAGCAACTGCATTAGGCACCAAAATGTCTTTATAGGCATGTGGGCTATGGAGAACTGAGGGCATGCTGGTGGGGAAGAAGAGGGCAGCCCATGCTCCCTTGCCAGCAGCCAGCTGTGGCTTCATTTGGGTACCACTACGGATTTCCAGAAAGAGGGACGTTTCTGCTGTTTATAGCTCTGGCAACTCACAGGAACTCACTTCCTCACCAGTGGAGGCACTCTTCTGCATACCTTAGAGGTTAACTAGTCCTTCTTTTATCTTCTTATCCCTCCATTCTTCCCATATCCCATCTGTCCTCAGCCTGTAGTCATCTGGAGATAATGTTGCTGCCTACTGTCTCCCATGTTTGTCCTGATCATCAGACACCAGCCACACAAACCAAGAGGGATTGGGGTATGTAAATGTGAAGTTCCCAGTCAAAACCTGGAAAGAAGGCAACAAGTGGCAGAATGCCTTCAGCTCTGAGAGTACATACCCCCTCTCAGTTCAATGCAAAGTCTTAATGAAAACTTTGGAAATAACAACAAGCATTCAGGTTTGACATAAGTGACTTCTCTGGAGGGAGAGAAACTGGTTATAAGTAAAGTTTTGCTATCTTTATGGGAGATGAATACAGTGGGTGGAGTTTCTTTATCATCTGGCCAAAGAAGAAAGTCTCAGTGTCTGGTCTATCATGGAAAAGAGCATCTGATGAGGGTGAAGGTCATGTATTTGTGTTCCCATCCTCCAGGCTTGTACTGTGGAGATATCTCACTTGATTTGTTTATGCAATATGATTGTTTACAACATCAAACATGAAAACAACATAATATTTCAATTGCAAGCATCATCAAGCTCCAAATTCTCTGAAGTCCTATTTATTTCCACAGGAAAAATTGCTGTTAGTGCAGTAGAGACCTCGCTGACTTCAGCCGAATTCAGCCTCAACATGAGATAGAGGAGCAAATCTCTCTCCCCAGAGAAAGTAACAGTATACATAAAAGGGAAAGTAAGTGAAAGAAAACTGTGAAAGAGAAAAGATGAAAAACAAGAAACACAATTAGACTGAGCTTAGTCATTATGGGGTGGTCAGAGTTGCTACTTGTCTCTATTTGAAAAACACTGAAACTCTTGTCTCTCTCTTCAGTGATTATCTGAAACTTTTAACAGTAAAAGCACACATCACGACCACAGGGAGTGTGGAATATGCTAGCACAAATGCATCCCAAGTCTGGTAGCTGATTTCCTACTGCACTCTTCTTTTATCACAAAGAAAGGCAAAATAAGTACTTAGCACAAGTAGTTTTTCTTCATTGCCTGTATTCTTCATGTATGACTACACCAGGAAGCAGCTGTCACTTATTTTTACTTGTGATCCAACAATAGTTTTTCACCATAGGCTTTTTATGTCTAGACGCCAAAGTGGCTCCATAACATTCATAAAGGGAGGAGATGCAGTGCTGAGCTCTCTGTAAATAGCTGTCGACTTCCTCTGCTCTTCCCACCTCAGTCTGCAGAAAGCGTGCCAGATCTACAATGAATGGAGCTCAGGGATAAACTGATCGCAAATACATCTTTCTGATGCATTATTGGATTTTTAAAGCTTAGTCTTTTGCTAATTCAAGAACACAAATAACTAATTGTACTGTGTCTAGCTCAGATTAAGGCTGAGGATGGATCTTGTAGGCAATTGGGAAAGAACACTGCCTTTGCTTTTATTGTGGGAAGCATTCCCTAAGCGTAACGCCACTGAATATGGCTGAAGGGAATTGCATCTGGTTAGGGAGGAAATTACAACCATAATAATTAGCATCAAATTAGCTCTTGTCTCATCTTGAGCCAGGCAAGCCCATCACTCCTTTTACCAGCTGCCCTCTGGTGGAAGAAGGTTCTGCAGAACAGCCCCAGGCAGGAAAACCCTGGTGCTGTGCACAGGCCAGAAGGCGGCCACAGGTGCCTTCCACATTTCTGCTTTACTTCACTGGAAAGTCAAGCTTTGGTTATGGATGGGCCACTTGTGAGTTAAGCCAGGAGGGACCAAATTGGGAGGAATAAACCCTGAGCAGATGGCCTCTGCCCAGGGGCAGGAGACCTTCGCTAGGCCGAGCTAGAGTGGTTGACACCCCTTTATCATAGCACCTTTCTTTATGTGGTCACCTAGTTTCTGACAAGTGGGTAGACAGCACTTGCTGTATTTATGTCCAAGACTTCTAAAACTTTGATCAGAATCATGTTTGCAAAGCTTTAAAGTAAGGTCTCCATGTTAATCAGAAAGGGGCTCTCTAGTTGCAATTATTATGTTATAATAATTATTATTATAATTAA